>NW_026623787.1:0-182153 GCF_030028575.1 Malurus melanocephalus | reverse complement strand
TTTTTTTTTTTTCTTCATTTGTCTTTAAAAATTAAGATTGTAACTTGAAAATAATGCAGGTTTTCAAATGACATATTCTGAATCTCCTTCAGGCCTCTCTTTATCGATTCATAGATTTGTCAGCAGCCAATATCCTGAGCTATTTGTCTTTCTGTTTGGCAACGCTGTGTGGTTTGGAAATGTAGTTTATATGCATTGGACTTCATAGTTGTTTTGGCTACTTCATCCTATGCATCCTAATCAATGATACAATGCAAAATTTTCAAGTAACCATGGAAACCTGAGAGCCTTATCTAACGCTTTAACCATTTTACCCATATACTCCACTTTGTTCCAAAGGGCCTCTTCAGCAGTATAAAGCTGTATTTAACTGCTAGCTGCGTTTAGTTGCCATAGTTTACCAATAAAAAGCTGTACAAGGTAATATAACACTTTAGATTCAGGATCTTATGCATAAGCACTCTCATAAAAAGGAGGTGGTTACTGCAATTCATTTGCATAATTTTTCACSTCTGTTGTCTACTTGGTCCTGAATAGTGACACGGGAATTTACTACTGTCACAGAGATGCAGGTTTGAAAAAGGCCATAGCTGTCTCCAGACAGTCTAATAGCACACACAGTGGAAAACCCCATGAACCCCTTTTCCATTAATTCCCAGAAAAAGATAATTAATTGATGAAATGGTCCTGAATATGAATCAAGTCCTTCTATGCTGCATAGTACAGGATTTCACTCCTAACATTCTTGATATTTACCCTGAATACTTGTGTTCACTCCTGGACAGGAACCCTGAGATTTTACTTGTCAAGCAAACATGGAACCTGTTAAACTCGCTTCCAATTGAGCCCTGCCCTGCTGTAGGACTTAAAAAAAAATTGAGTTGGGTTTTTATGTCACATGCTAGTTTTTACCCATTCCAGAACCTGCAAAGTTTTTTCCTCAAATCATTTACTCCTTAAGTGACGTTTTGTGTCTTCTGTTGATGATCAGATTGCTCAGACCAGCAATCTTTTCCTTTGCAGAATGCTCTGCACAGCATTGCATTTCAGCATTTCACCCCCACTGAAAAGCCACCAGCAGTCCAGAGGTTTGACTGACACGTTTGTGGATGCATTATGTTTCATTAGGTGTATGCAGGAAAACACAACATCCTTTTCCAGTGCACCATGGATGCATAAACCCAGGAAGAAACTCCTGGCTGTGAAGTGCCTTTGGRAAGATACATCATTTTGAAAACAGCTGCCCAGTGGAAGTGGGGGCAGCAGGAGGTATGGCCACATGTCTGATTTTCTGCCAAAGAAGGGAAATGTTAGAAAGATCACCTGCTASAGAAAGAAATGTATAAAACTGCAGGCAATGACTTCAACTAACCACCCACCTCCTAAGGCTTTCTCGTGGCTTACCATTCTTCYAGTGTTCAGATGCTGAGAATGGCAATAAATTAGATGGCAGCTTTATCTGACAATAGCAATTAAGCAATATTATTAACTATCGAGAGACTTGCTTGGCCATTCATTAGCAGTCTGGAAGATGGATCTTTCCACAAAATATGAACACCTGCCAAAGCATTGACTTAAATGAATTTTCCCATTAGAAAACTGGTGATCACAGCMTTTAACAACTGCAAGTTGTAGTAATTACTTTACAAAGGAAGAAATATAGCACCTACTCTTCCCTGTACTTTGTTAAGTGACCTCAGTCTTATAAAGATACTTATTCTAATATAAAAGTACCTTTTAGAAACTGCTGGGCATTTGATTAAAACTACAAGTACTCTGAGCAAAACACACTTCCAGCATTAAAAGCACTCTTCCACTATTGCATCTTAGTAGATTTCTAAATGGGTATTGTTTACACAAAGGACTGAACAAGGCCATGTGATTCTTGTATCCATAATTCACACTTTACATCTACCTATTATGCACATGCTACTTTCTGGTATTTCAGTTTCACACTAGAACAGGGAAACCATCAAATGTAACTGTCCACAAATTCCTTCCCTTTGGGAATTCATTCTGAGCTGCTCAGCAGTGTCTTCTTGATTCTCCCTTTGTGGTATGRAGATCATCCCTCCTTCTCCCCCTTAAGCATTACAGTCCATAGCAGCATTTGAATGAGCACCATCACCAGTATTTGAGCACCACCACTTCTCTTCCTGAGAGGTACTTCTTCTAGCTTCTAGTGCTTCACAGGTGAATTAGGAATGATGGCAGTTCTCTAGCAAAATGCTTATCCTCAGTGTTGGTACATTGCCAGTGCTTCTGCCATACTGTTCATAAAAAGCCTTGAACCAGCATTCAGTGTTTTCAAGACAGAAACTCCCACCACACTAAGGACTCCATGGAGCCTGCCTTAATTAAACATTTATTCCTTAGCCTATTTTGGACAGCCAGGCAGAATTAGAATCCCAAAGGATCAATTCTTGGACACAGGACTGTCAGAGGTGGTGTGCATCAGAACAGTAGCACTGATCTGGGCAACAACTGCATCCTGGGCAAGGACAAACACCAACCTGTACACTACTTCCTTTTCAAGAGGAAGGAAATTATTCATCAGCAGCAATGTTCACTGTTCCTGCTTGCACCTGATCTAATTATCAGGAAACAGCCTATTTACCCAACAGAAATAATTTCCAACAACACAGAGGAGCATCCTTTTGGAAGCTGATTCACTACATTACTGTTGGTCTGCAAGGTGTGATTGAAAAAAATGTRCTTGAGCTGCATCCCCATTTCAGCAATAGTTCATTATCAAATCAGACTGATTTAATACAAGACCATTGCCTAAAAATGTCAGATTGCAGATTACCCTGCTGAGTAAGGCTTCCCCCTGCCATCATTATCTAGGTCATTCACCAAGAACAACTTCAGTGGGGTAAGCTTATTTCTTTTCCTAAGAATGAAGAGAGTTAAGGTTTAGGAAATATAATTTTTTCAGTCTCCTTCTACCCCCTATGTTCTGAAAGAAATTCAAAATACATTTTAAAAAAATATAAAATATCTAATCCATTTCAAATTCTCTTGCCTGGCTGAATAATGGAATTGTTTTGAGATGAGGAACAATATGCAGCCATATTTTATGCTAATTTAGAGCAAAATGAAAAAAAAAAAAACCCAACACATCCAGGTGAAAAAGAGAAGAAACCATTTAAATTGAATGTAGTTAGCTCTAGTCCCATGAAGATGCCTTCACTATCTCTGCTGACTACCAGCAGCCAATGCTTTTCTATGTCTCTCCACAGTGTACCTGACAATCACATTGGTCTATTATTCCACTCAAACATCAGTCTCATCACCCTTAATCTTAAAAGAGAAATTAATTCCTGGGCAAGCTCCTACTCTACATGAGGCACTAACAATGAAAATTTAGATTTTAAAGTAAGTAAGTTCATATTTCAGAAAGCATGTCTACAATGGACAAGCTTAAACATTACAAATGCATCTACTTTCCCCATTTTCAAGTTCTTTAAAAAGGCAAAAGGAGATAAGCTTTTAGATAAAGGGAGACTTGGCTGAAAGAAGCCTTATGTTTCCATATGCATGTTTTTTTCAAAGCAATTGAAATTATTTCAGCTTAGTAAATGATCCCCTTTAAAGAAAGTGATGTTTGTAAGCAAAATCTTAGAGCACTCTTCATCTCAAATCCTTTCTCTCTTTAAATGCCTTTTTGCTGCACTTTCCCCCCTATTACCAAACACTCAYAGAAAGAAAAACATTCTTCAGTTCACCTATTTCTGTTCTGATTCCACGTGCCTAATCATCAGCCTATTTCTAAGGTCTCAGATGAAAAGATCATAATAGTAGATGCAGAAAATGTTAACTTCCATAAGAGAACAAATGAGCAAGAGTTGAAATCTTACAAAATTAAAAAACAGAGTTATTTCCAAACACAGAATTAAAAAATAAAAGGAACCATAACATAAAGGCAAGATGGATTCTAARTGTAATGGGTTTCTATTTTCTAAAAAGAATCTGCCTTTTCTTTTTATAGCTAGTATGTGCCATGAAGGCATTTCTTTTTTATATGCTCAAGTACACAAACTGTTTGTTTTCATTTTTTTAAACATAGGTTCCAGTGCCTGGAGGGRGAAAAGTTTAGAGCTGCTACATAAAGCCCATAAAGTAATTCTTCCTCTCACTGATATCGTAACTACATTTTCTCTATTAGGACACATTCTCACAGCCAAAGCAAAGAAACAGGTGAAAGAAGCACATCCCAAAATAAATGATCAGCTGTGTGGTCATGAAGGAGAAAACTTTWGGTGGCTTCCCAGTCTCCTACAGCAGGAAAACTGGGGTCCCATGCTTCCCTTAGGAGGCCACCCTGCCAAAATCACATTTTTTTAAGAACTGTCCAAAGCCGCGGCATTTGCAAACTCCTCCCGAGGGCATTGGGATATATTCAACCACAAATAACAGTATAGGAAACAAAACCTCTCCAGCAAAACAGTGCATCTCAAATCTGATTTCTGCATTAGTCTCCAATGCTGTGACTGCCCACAACTGCAAAGTACTATAGACTTTATTTCCAARCTTTTCTAGAGATGTAGAATGTCCAAGATGAGAGGGAGGATTAAGCTGCCCACTGGTACTATGACTCCACAGCAGTAGGGCAACATCTGAAGATCAATGACAACAGTCAGGGAACAAAAAGAATTATGAGAATTTGAGGAAACAAAGAGGGGTCAAGAATTCCTGAAGGAATAGGACAGAGACAGAAAAAATAAAGAAGCAGTGGTAACAAAATAAAACAGCTTCTGAAGATAGAAAAAGAAGCCAAACTCAAAGCAAGATCTTTTCGAAGACCCAATATTTAAAGATGATTAACTCCAAGGGCATTTGTGTCAGACCAAGGTAATTCAGAGGAAACAAGGTGTGAGAAACAGGGATCCTGAGAAAGGACTCTTACACATGATGACTGGCAAAGTCATGAATGTAAGAAATTCTAATGACTTGAGTAAGAACGTCCAAGACAGTCGCAGTTATGAGAGCCCCCAGCACCTACAGGCCACAGTGCAGTGCCTAACACAGATCCTGAACTGAGCTGTTCACTCAGTGCTTCTTCCTAATTCTTAGACCATTTGTTCAGATGCTTTTAGAGAACTTTTTTCCCATTCACATAGAGTATCTCATTATTTTCACAGTCAAACTTCTCAAAGAATAAAAAATTTAAAAGATGGTTATTAAATGGCTGTTCACATAACTCATGTACACTGTACCACAAATATGAATACTGTCTGCTGGAAAAAGTTAATCAGTTAATCTGCCTTGCATTTTTGCTCAAGCTCAAACAGATTTTGTCATGCAGCTTAATGTCTATGTCTTTATATGATTCAAGAGATTATTTCATCAAGACCATAGATTTCTTGCTAAACTAAACATATTGATTGTGTTTCCTTTTATGGAACATAAYACCCAACAAATGGTTATCAGCTTGGGTAAATACAATGCAGCTGATATGGTTATTTAACATTAATAAACCCTTCTAAGTGTAGCTATGCTGCTTCTTATGTACATAGGAAATGGAAATGCTCCAATTTTGAAGTGCCATTCCTGGAAAGGAATATTAAGGAATATTAAGGAACATAAAAATTTTAGCACTTTTGTTCATGCCTAATTAAACCACAATGCTAACACCAAGCATTGGAAATTCATGGGAAAAGCCAAAAAGAAAAATCATGTTTCAAAATTATAAGAAGGAAGCTTTTCTAAAATGTGGATTTTTTTGTTTGTTTTTGACTTCCAGTGTCTAGCTCTCTCAGTTCATGATTTAGTCTTCAACATATAATATTTTCTCAAAGAATCTCTAATTCTTACATGTAATAATTTAAAATATGGATACTGTTTTCTGATCCACAGAATGGGTTGGAGTCCTGGGGTTTTCCTGACAACTGAGAAMTGGAAATATCAGAAATAAAAAGCCTTCCCTCTTATCAGTGGTATTACAAGTTTAATGACTTTCAGTGCCTGCTGAAAATAGGTTTCTTAATGTATCCTGGAAGGATTCCTGTGTACCTGACCTTGCCAAACCATTTGAACTATCTGTAAGAAACTGATGCTTTCCTGAGCTTTGTTTGTGGCTCTCAGAGSAATACCGGTATCTATGACAAAGCAGGTAACTGGTAACTGCTCAGATCAAGATGTGAAAATATAAATATGTTTGCACAAATGTTTTGCTCTTCCAGATTTTTTTTCATACTTTTATACTTCTCATTTTACTCAATGGCAGAGCAATTTGCCACAGCAAACCAATAAACTCTTTGAACATTTTTGGGCATTGTAAGTCAGACATCTACATTACTCAAAGAGGAGGTGGCCTTCCTGCTAGACATTGCTATCTTTACCTAACCCCTGAGGGAATTTTAAAGCTTTAAAAAATCCTATTTTCTTTTCATCATCATCAAGAYTGTGAAGCAGAGACTTGGGTGTCCACACACGTCTTGAACAGTTAAATGAAACAAAGTAATAAACTATTGTCGTCCTAAATCGATATCCCTCGCCCAGGCACTCTAATCATCACGGCTGATGGATTAAAGAGAAAAAGATCTCTCTGTACACCTCCTGTAAAAACTGAGAAATGGAAGAATTCTGTGCTGAGGATTTGTGAACTTGGCATAGCTCTGCTGTGGTGAGTTCTAAAAGAAAGTCTTATTAAAAAAGCAGCTCATATAATTCTGACCCTCACTCTGCTGATGAAAGAGGAAGAAACTCTTGGGGGAACTGCAAAAACACCCAGGCAGTAAAGAGAGCAGCAACAGAGCTCTCAAAGCAAGTTGTCAGTGTGACCTTACTGAGAGAGGATGTGTGTTTGGTGCAAACAGAGCTTCACCTGCTCTACAGCTCATAAATTTGTAGGTAAAAACAATGCTTYTCTGCAAGCACCTGGGATAACTTCACAGAGGCCAAAGATAGCCACCTTGGATTTGGTACATCATAAATAATTGTGCTAATAATAATCCTCAGAGTCAGTACTGAAACTTGAGTGTTTAAGTTCCAAAGAAAAACAGGCAGATGCAAGCATAGTAGTAAAATGCCACAGCAAACCACAGAACTGTTCAGCGGTTATGCAAAAAACAAATWTTAAAAAAAATCCTTTCAGTGAAGGACAAGGAATTCACAGGAGATTTCTGAAGAAAAAGCCACCCCATCAGAAATGTAAGCAACTGTACAGGGGAAAAGAGAACAAGGATATACAGTGCAATCTGACAAAAAATAAGGAGCTGAAATAATAATACAGAAGTGATTCTGTGAGAAAATATTTCACTCACAGCCCGACACATTTGAGGACTGTGCCTCTACTTGCAATGAGCTAGCCATGTGAAAGCCAATCTTAACCCTCATTTGTGCTTTATTCACTCAGATTTCTTCTGCAAAGGGGAGCCAGCCTCAAACAGAGAGTGCTGCATAATGAGACACAAAGATCCAGGAGACAAGAGTTATACATTACTAGTAAAGAATATAGTTTGAAAACACCACTTAGCTCATTCATAAATTATGAATTTTTTAAGGTTTATTACTCTCAGTTTGCAAATGGCAAAAAAAACGATAGTTTGTGGTCACACCACAGGGAAAGCATTTACCCCCCATTAGGTTCTCTAAACCTGATTTTAATTACTCCTCRGGTACTTACACTCATGCTACCAAGAAATCTTATGACACAGGGCAGCTGAGATCTACTTAATAATTTATGAGTAGAAACCCAAACAACTCTTCCAGAGACAAAGCAATGCTATCACCATTTTATAACCTTTGGCAACACTATTCCTATACCTCAAAATAAATGAAAAATAACCTAGATGATTGTGTCAGAAAAGGATGAGGAGTTTTTCTGACATTTGCTGCCTTCCACATGCTAGAATTCACCTCGAATAGGATGGATTTCCTGACAAATGTTTGTGCTTCTCACACATAGATTTTAGAGTGTACTTTCTCATATGATTGTTTTACATCTGTTCTCTGTACCTAAGCTCTTGCTACTGTAGGAGTCTAAATTAATTGTGTTCTACTTGTACTTCTTCCACAACACAAGGGATTCTGTCACTTGCTGTCACACCGCTGGGGATGGGTTAGAGGGAGACTCCACAGGGCTGGGCTATCAGAGCCTCCCAGCAGCCTTTCTATGGAAGGAAAAACTATTTTTACCAGTTCAGACACTACCTGGTGGCTATTCATGTGGGACCCAGCTCTACAAACTCTTATCCTTGTAAGTTAAGTAACCTTGTAACTGCTCCTTGTAACTCTGCTGCCTTGGAGCAGCTTCAGAAGGTTAGCCCACGCTAGTGTTATCAGAATTGGGCCCTAAACCTAAATCTAKTCAATGCTTATCTGGCTTCTGAAACACTCTTAGAAACTGTGGGTCTGCACTCCTTCAAAAAGATGCCAAATCATATCAGAACAAATGAAGAGAAATTCCAACTCGAATCTTAAGTATTAAATAATTGCAAGCAAAGTCTTTTAAACCCACTTTTACTCACAACACACAGCTTTCAAATTACAGCTATTAAGAATCATATTCTTTTCTTCCATTTAGATCCCAAACAACCACTTTGATATGCTTAAAGTTTTTTTTTTCCCCATGAATCAAAATTCACCACTRAAAACAACTGTGTCAACACTATAAGGAAATTTGTTTGCTGTGTTAAATTGAGCTTCAAAAGCATGAACTGAACTTACATTTGTGATCACAAGTAATGCCTCTTCTTATATCCATTCAAAGTGTTTACCTTATTACAGCTTATTCTAAATGTACTGTCTAAAATGCAGCAGCATGACTGTTCAATTTCCAGGCCATAATTTTATGATAATCATATGTAATATATTCATATGTCTACTTCACTGCCTAACAAAGCCCAAACCGGTTTCTTAGCAGATCTGCTTCCCCCATGGTTCAAATTTCTTTGCCTCAGAACATTGCTGAAAAACAACATTAAGAAAGATATAATCAAAATTTTACTTTGTATTTTGCACTATAGGAGTCAAACAAAGGACAATAACATTGGAGGCTGAAGATTGAGATTTGGCATACTGACTATCAAATACTGGTATCTAAGTGATATGTAAATTATTAAACATGCTATGCAAGCATTATTAGAAAAATGAGGGTAGAGAGGAAGATTATAAATTTATAAATGTTTTCAACATCCAGAAATCCTATTCATACTTGAAAATGTTGAGATTGTACAGAGAGAATGTGCAGATAAATGAAGACCAAAATAAGCAAACTTGCTTTTATTCTCCTATATTTAACATGAGTTTCAGTTTTTGCCTAGAACATATTTACAAAAAATAGTAGTSTTTTTTTTCTACATAAATTTCAGAGGCAATTCCTAGTTACTCACAAATCTGACACTAGAATATGCAGAGATATTACAGCACTTGAAGGAAATAGAAATGATCCCCATCTACTCCACTAGACTGAATAGTTTGTCATCAGGCAAGGGTTGAGCCAGAGAGGAGAGCTCAGTCTTACTCATCATGGCTTTTACACAGTATGTGTAATAGTTTYTTTAGTAGAATGTCAGATCTTGAAATCACACAAGTCTCTTACAGCAGAATAACATCTTACTTTTAAACAAAGTTTTCAGGTGCTGTATTTGTATTATATATTTGTGCTGGTTTTGGCTGGGATAGAGTTAATTTTYTTCTCAGTGGCTGACATGGGGCTGTGCTTTGGATTTGTGCTGAACACASGGTTGATAATACAGAGATGTTTCTGTTATTGCTGAGCAGRGCTCACACAGAGCCAAGGCCTTTTCTGATTTTCGTGCTGCCATGTTGGGGAGGAGGCTGAGAGGAGACACAGCCAGGACAGGTGACCCCAACTGACCAAAGGGACATTCCAGACTATATGGGATCATGCTCAGTGCATAAAGTGGAGAGAAGCAGGAGGAAGGGGGACGGACACCTGGAGTGATGGTATTTGTTACCTGTGATGGGGCCCTGCTCTCCTGGGGATGGCTGAACACCCACCTGCCCATGGGAAGCAGTGAATTCATTCCTTGCTTTGCTTGTGTGCATGACTTTCCCTGTGAAACTGCCTCTAGCTCAACCCATGAGTTTTCCACCTTCACTCTCCCATTTTTCTCCCAGGTTCTGCTGCTGGGGCAGTGAGTGAATGGCTGGGTGGGGCTTGGCTGCTGGATGGACTTAAACCACAACAATAATAAAGCACAAACTTATTTTTCTAATACATGGCAAAAAAAAAAAGTTAAACCATAACGATTTTTTAAATCCTGCCATTTTGAGGGGGCATTCTTACACCTCATTGCTGAGGTAGGACTTCTAAACCCTCTCTGATTCAGCCTTCRTTTTTGTAGATAATGAGTTTTAATAGATGAGTTTTAGGTGCCTGTTAGAGCCATTGAATGAGGGAACTGATAAATGCCTTGATGAAACACAGCAATAATATAAAACACAAATCCAAGACAAGCCAAACAAAAATAACAACAACAACAAAAATCATCTCAGCAGGGCTATGATATCAAAATAATAAAGCAATGATGTGTTGGGAAAAAAGCTGCAAAAGTCATGTTAGGGATTTTTCATCCTTCTAAGATTTCAATTAGAAGGAAAATAATCTTTTTTTCCCATTACTGATAATACACCACAACAAAAAGATTAATAGCTGCTGACTTAACGCAGACTTTCAAAAATTAGCTTTGATCAAAGGAAGTGCTGTAGTGAAAGTCAACTGCCCTMACCCACTTCTCAATTGCCTTTATAACACTGAGCTGGCATGAACTCCCTCCCCTTTCTTGAATGGTTTCCTTTAAACTTCAAAGCCTAACTGGCTTTGAGGCTTAAGACACAGAAAGCTTTTTCCTCCTTCTTCAAAAGCAATTAAAGAAGTGAAGTATAATCTGACCTATAATCTAAAATCTAAGCACACGGGTCTTCTRGATCATTGCAGGGCTACAGAATGCAAGGGGCTCGACAAAGAAGTTAATCGTGGCTCAGTAGCTGCAAATGGTTTCATGGTGCCTGCCAGCTGATGAGGTCAGTCTGCTGAAAGAAAGGTAAGCAAGAGCTAATCTATCAATGGCACAAATTTGTCAATAAATAAAGCTATAGAGGGATTGTAACTACTTTACCTTTCATTGCAAGCCCCTCCTTCCTTTCCATTTCTTGTTATTTATGAGTCCGCGGAGTTAGAAAACCAGATTTCCCAGGACACCACGGTAATGGATGTGGGGTGGGGCAACATAGACTGCAGTCATCAGAGGCAGAGGAATGGACAATATTCACTGACTTGGAAGAATCACAATTGGCTCCAGAGAATAAAATGGATTTTGCTAGATGAGGTCTGAGAAACCTACAAATTTCTTGGTCTGAACTTTGAACAGCAGTGTTTCCAGACAAACGGATAAGGACTGTATCTGAGTTTTTGTTTCGCTATCAGCTAAAGAGAATTGCAGCTTTGATTTGTGGTGCTGGTAACAGGAAACAATGGTTTGATAGCTGGGCTGTCAAAGCCCTGAAGATAGGAAACCTGGGAAAGCCCACTGTACATGAGAATGCTTTTCATGGCTTTGTCCATACACTTTATTATATGGGGAATCAATAACAAAATTATTACGTTTAGTCTTCRTTCTTATTTCACAAAATTACTTCACCCACTTAGACTGCTAAGGCAAGCAAGCTGAAGCAAGCAAAGCCAAGTTGAATTTTCTAACCATATGATGTCTCCAAGAAAGCCCTTGTCAGAAAGCTGTGGCCTGCAAAGACCCCTGCATGGACCAATTCTTAAATTACCCAGAATTCTAAGCCTAATTTGGGTGCTCTGCTCAAGTCCTATACTTGTGTTTGAGCTGCCATCCTCCCCTACCTGAGGCTCAGGACTGAAATAGCTTTAGTACCCTAAGAAACATAGCTAAAAGCATTTGGTTTGCTTTTCACATAATGTAATAGCATTTCAAATAACATCATAACACCATTCTAAGTACAGACAGTGACATTAACAATTCCAAAAAATAAATCCTTAAAGGCTCTCCTCTAAAGGAATAGAGATAAGAGAAAGAAAAACGAGGTAAGAACAATGGCAACTCTCTAAACCTGTTGTCCAATAATCTCCAGGTGTATTCTTATATGTTAAACTCATTCCATTAGCATGCTTTAGATAAAACAGCTGTATGTACATAATTCTRCAGTTGAGAAGCCCAAGGTAAAAGGCAGTTTATTTGTCAGGCAAGAGTGCACACACTGGGGAAATTCATGAACTGAAACAGAAAGCCTTGGTTTGTAGTTTCCTGCTATAAGTACTAGCACTAATTGCTAATTAGTAATTAGCTAGTACAGATTTTTCCTTAAAGTTCTGAATGAAACATTAACAAGCAACATGAAACATTAGTAATTAAGTAATTCAAGGTCTGTTTGCTTTAGTGTTTGCATTAGCATTAACTTCAGTATTGTAAATCCAAAATCTGACTCACTGATCTACAAACGTCCTTCTAAATTAATCAGAGACATCCTCTGCCTTCCTTCTGTTGAAGTTATTTTATTCTAAAACCCCTTTCTATGCATTAATGGTATCCATAGTGTAACAGGTGGAAACAGAATGCACTGATGTAGTAAATGCAGTAATTGTACCTTGCATTATTTTCTAAAAGAACAAAAACATTCTTGTCTCTAATCCTGCTTTYGCATGTTCCTTTACATTGCTTCTACTACCGACCAGCCTCTTCCCCACACTCTACACGCAAAGGTTTCAAAGCAATACTACAACACATAGTTAATGTGCTCCTGCAGTGATCACCAATCAAGCATGGCTAACCATGACCCACTAATGAAATGAAGCAGAAGATGGGTTGCACTTGTGTGTATTACTGTTAAATTACACCTGGATAGGTTAATGTATGACACTAATGGSGCATTTTATTTCTTTGTGTGCAGCAGTAACACGCAGGCAGTGGGCAGCTCTTCCAGGCAGTGAGACTGCAGTCAGTATTAACCCCGAGTCCTGGGCTGGGTCAAGGGGTTCAAGAGCTCTGTTTGGCTGTGCCTCACTCCCTCCCACTCACAGCACTGCCAGGTCTTGAGTGACCCAGTGAGAGTCTGTGGATGACTTCTGCAAAGTTTTAAGTGAGACAATTGTCTTCCAGCAGAACCCAGGTCATTAATTCTACTGTGAAACAATGCTGACTTCACTTACTTCATGCTTGAAAAAKAGACAAAAATCTCACATCAATGCCAGTACCAGAATCCAACACAGCATCTCATGAATCTACCACTGRGAACATACTCAAATATTTTTTATTACAACACATTAAGCTAAAATCAATAGATTCATTTACTGAAATGGATTTAGTACTTCAGCTAACCAAGGGAAAGTAACACTTTTTTAAAAGAAGTGACATTTCATTATAGCATTTGGTTGTAAACTCACTGGCAGAAATTTTTCTGTATACCAATTAAACAGTAACTCACTGAAGTTAGTAACATAAAAAGCAATATTGCGTATTTACAGTTCCCTTCCCAGTAAATGAAAACATCTACAGTTCTCAGCAATACAAATTAAGTSTCTGCACAATGGTTCTAACAATGCTGCCACATCTCTGATCTTTTCAGATCTTTCCAAACCATTTTCCCCAAAGATATAACATGCTATTGTCTCTACAATCAACTATTTTTTCCTTTGGAGAGAAGCAGAAGTGGCATTTTGAAAATTTCMATCTGCTGAAATGTAATAGCACCACTGAGCTGTGTTGTTCTTCATTTTTATTCCCACTTTACGCTAGAAAGATAAAACTGCAGTGGTTTTGCTATTGTCACAAAAAAAAAAATAATAATAGTTTTGTTGACTATTACATAACAACRTACTGCATCCCTATTAGGCAACTGAGTTTTACACATATTTCTCTCTCAAATGTAAAATTTACCAATATTATAATCATGCTGGAATACTGCCAAGCAGAGGTATATGAGACCCTTGCAATGAGAATTGTGAACCCAAATTTGGTGAAGAAATCATTTAAGTATTTTACTGTAAATTATACAAATAGAGAAACAAATTAAGAATTTAAAAACCTTACCTGATTTATTGTTTATGTAATTTTATTTTCCCCTAGGATTACTGTTTTGTAGGTATCAAGGACATTCTTTGAATTGTACAGGTCCTATTTATTATTTCCTTGGGTAAAAGATCAGCATCCTTCTYCTTTTACTAGTATGAAATCTCATCTTTTTGCCTACAGGCCAGCCTTTCATGGGCATAATCCAGTTTAGTTACATCTTACTCCTTATTTGCCAACCTTGTCTATGAGCCACCARCTTTCTCATCAGAGGTCTAACAGACCCTAAGATTACAGGGTTTATCTGGTTTTGAAAATTTTATTTTATGATAGAAATGGTGGAAAAAAATAGACACCTGAAAATCAATTACTAGCAGCTGAAGTGACAATTAAGCTACAGCACTTGTCTCTGGGGAATACTATACTGGAAATGCTTTCTTGCAGTTAAAACAGCTATACAACAAGAATTTGGTTTTACTCCAGCCTTTAATCTCATACTAAGAAAAGTCCAGAGAGAAAGGCCAGACAAGTATCTGCATTATTATATTAGTTATTAAAATTTAGGAGGTAATTTCTGTATGTTATCAACAGAGACTGGCACCCTAGAAAGCAATTTGAAAGACTCGGTGAGGCAACCATCAGACACTTTTCTAAGAGAATCCCTGATTCCCACTTGGATTCAACTGTTTTCCACCACCTACACAAGGAGCCTGTGGTGGCTGAAATTAGATCATGTGACCTTCTTCATAGGTATTCTAATTAGACAGGATATTATCTACAACCCCTTCTCCTTTCAAAGCTGATATCCTGCATAATTATCTCATTTGATATTTCTTCTACCTTCTGTGTTATTGTCTGCAATCCTATTCTTTTTCATTTATCTAAATTTAATCTGCATTTGCCTTTTACTAGCTCTAAACCAGCACAGTACCTCTCAGTATGATAATTTTTGCCATCAACTGTTTTTTCTCCAATCTTATCAGTATCTGACATTTAAAATATTTCTCATTCATGATATTCACTATTCATTTTATATATACTATAAAGAAAGGTCTCAGAAACAATTTCCTAGTCAAAGAATTTCCCTATTATTCCATCTCTCACCCTCTGCAACTTCAACATCTTGATTTATTCATGAGTAATTTATTTTAAAGACATTATCATCTGCATTTCACAAAGGTACTACAAGTTCAAGCTCATTTATCAAGTTCAACCTCATTTGTTCAGTTCAGATTCAAAATAATTCACCTCTAAAAAGCTTRATAAATTTAGATACTCTCCGCCTATAAACTGTGTACAGTAACAATTTGCTTTYTTTTCTCTGCTCAAAACTGATCTTGAACGATGTTCTCTTTCTTTAAAACAATAAACAACTAAGAAATGGTAAAAAAAAAACCCTAAAAAGTCTTTTTTTTTGTCTCTTTCAATTAGAATTAATTTCTAACAGTGTCTGATTTTTACAATTTTACTTAGAATCTATTTTTTTATTTATTCTTTTTCTTGGACTGTTATCCATCCTACTGCCTTTATTTCACTTGCCTCCACTATCAAAAAAAGCCTCTAATACTGAAAGAAAAGATAAAGAACTTATTTCAAAAATCAGAACAGATTAATAAAGAACAATTATGATCACGAGCATGGCATGAAACGAGTATTTTCTGAACAAAACAATTAAGGCACACAAATTTAGGACACTACTTTCTCTGAGATGACAATTATCTACAAGAAGTTTCCTAAATTACCTAAAACTTCAAGCGACTTGAGCACACTGCCATACTGTCTGAGCATTATGTTCTAGTCAAAAGAAAATGCAAATGCAATCACATTTATGGAAACTAAGCKTGGGGATGTCTACATCAAAGGAAAAAACAGTCCCTACTGCCACTCAGTCAAGCATAGGAGCTGGCCCCATAAACAGCTGTTGTCATCAAGGTATCCTCAATTATTCAGAACAAATTGCACTCTCTATGTGCAGAGGCACACCCAAACCAGGTTTGACAATGCAGTTATAACAGAAGAACAGCTGCAGCAACAAATTACCATGTTCAAGAGCTTAAAATCATCATGGACAAATCATTCTCTCTGCCAGATGATTTTTGCAAAACATAAGAAAGCAAAACAAAAGATGGTGCCAACCCCAAATCACCCATATACGGGAGCCAGAACACTCTCAAACACTGAAGCTTGTGAAAGAACAATGTGACAAAGAGGACAATAGCAAAGCACAACTTGCACTACAGCACGAGAAATCTGGCAGTTTTACAACGACCTGATCAGTTATTCCACTGTGACAAGTCTGAAAGCTCAAGGCAAAGCAGATGAGAAATATCTGCAATATCTATGTCATCTGTTGCTAAAACAAACGTTTCATTTCCAGGAGCTTTCTCAGCAATTTTTAGTTGGTAGTGAGCAATAACTTTATGGTTCAGAAACAGAGCTTAAGCCTTTTATTCTGCCATCTTTTCAAAATGGAAAATAAACTGTCTATTAATGTGTTATTATAATGAGACATAATCTGCATGTCCTAATGCTCACATTTATCACAGTATGTTTCCATATTACCGGGCATAGGAAAGCTACTATAAGCACAATCTGCTTATTGCTTTGAAAATCCAGTTTTCTGTATGACTGTACCTCTCAGAATGGTATCTGGAGGGGGTCAATGGTAAATATTTGGAAAACTACCAGTAAGGTAAGAAAAAGGATGAATTCAAGAAGAAGGAGTGCTGAGACAAAAATAATGAAAACCAAAGTCTGACGGCACATATGTTAGCTACTGCTGGTATCAAATGATACCATTCTTTATCAAATGAAAGGAAATGGGAAATTCCAAATCAAGCATCTCTAATGTGATAAAAAACTGCTTTTTGGCTTAATCTTGTGARTAGTACGACAAAAGCATCCCAACAAAAAGAACTGAAGAAAAAATACTAATGGTCKCAGGGATTAATTCTGGAGGCTTTTCCTAAGAGTCAGTGCTGCTGCTGGAACAGGATCTGCAGGGGACTGTAGGGGAAGGGAAGGTATGAATGTTAGATAGCATGACTGTAACTTGCCAGCATATATGCAAGTGTTGTTTTGTCAGGTATCCTGTGTTGAATGTTGTCACACATCCTCTTCCCTTACTGATGCACAACAGTTACACCCCATTTCACACATTCACAAAGTCTCTTGGCTCATTTACATCCAGCAGCTACTCACCGGCTGCTCTTCTTCCAGCCTGTTCCTCCTGAGCTTTGCTGCTAATCTTGCCACTGCTGCCACTTCCAATTTCTTTTCTTCTTCACTATATTTGTTTTAAAATTATTTATATGGCTCTGAACAATCTATAAACCTCTTGAGTTTTAGAGACATTCCTGAGAACACTAGCTCCTCTCAGCTCCAGTTAAACTCACAGATTTTTTAGATTAAACCAAAGATGCTTTATTTTCAACATATACCGCATACTCCATTAAAAAATCTATACTGTGTCATTACGGGAAAACAGCTGCAGAATGACTTCAAAGAAAAAACTCCATCTTTCTTCTTCTAAATAAACATTTTAGCAAAGAAAACATAGCGTGCTCCTTGAAAGAGGACCATAGGATCTCTGGAATATAATGCAATTCTACCTCTTAATGGGAAAAAGGTGCATCTTTTCATATTTTCTGTCTTATGAGAAAAAAACAAACATTTTCAAAGWAAACATTTAACAAGAAAAATCCCAAGATACTAAGAATGAAAGTACTGAAAGCCTTGTATAATGCAAGCTGTGGTCACAGCCATCGGAAAAGATAAGAAGGAAGAACTGACAGGAATACAGTATGCTCATATTACTGACAGTATGTTTATATTACAGACTGAAATTAAGCTCCAWTCAATCAGTACCAGCAGAGGTTCAGAAACAGTCAACTGTAAAATTTCCCAATAAACACAATAAATTATGCAGTTTTTTATACCCTTATGAACTAGTTAGTTTCACAGTAGTGACTGCTTATATTCCAAAATGCCATATTACCGGAAAAATTCAGGTCAGAAGGGTCACCCAGCCAACACCCAACCCAGCCTCCTGCTGTGAAGGGGTAACTTCAAGGATCAGTCAGGTTGCTCAGGGTCTCTTCCAGTTAAACTTTGAAAATCTCCACAGAGATTTTACAGTGTCTTCAGAAAATCTGCCACTGTTCCCAACCAACCTCCATGTGAAATTTTTCTTGCATCCAATAGGAATTTTCCTGCTCATCCTTCTCTCAGCATCTCTGAGAAATGTCTGTCTCTTTTTTTTTTTTTTTTGCAATCTCACTTTAGGTGATGAAGGATTGCAATTATACCCCCCCTCTACTCTTCCCTTCTAATAAACCCAATTTCTTTAACCTCTCCACATAGGCCACATTCTCTTCCCTTCCACATGACCACACAGGGGTGACTCCAGCAGGGTGGATTCTCATGCACCAGAAAAGCAGAAAACATGGACCTTCCTTAACCTTAGCCCTGGCTATGACAACCCAAGGTGTGGTTGCCCATTCCCAGGGCCAGGGCACGTGGCTGGCTCAGCTCCATCTATGGCCACTGGGAGTTTCGGGTGCCGCTCTGCAGAGCTGCTGTGCAGCCACTCAAAGCTCCAGCTCGCCCTGCCCCTGATGCACAGCCCTGAAATTTGCTCCTCCTGTACTTTTCAAGGTTCCTTTGTCAGCACTTGTTTTTTCTAAGCTTTTTGAGAGATGAGGTATGATCATACTGATTTTGTATTGCTAAGATGCATTTGTAAGAAATGGAAGGCTCAAAAAACTGCAATCTGTTCATTTTTACAGTACTCATGAAAAGCATTTGAAGACTATTTTTTTTCTATATTTTTCTCTATGCAGTTCATCTAGAGGTAAATACAAAACAAAACAAAACAAACAAAAAAAAAAAACAAAAAAACAAAACAATAAATTAAGATCTACAATCAATTACCTATTATTTTAACCTTTCCAGAAGGCTTAATTTACCCTACGCTTGCCAAGAACAAACTTGGATTGATTTTCAAGAAAAACTACTAGGAGCTGAAATAACAAAACCTGTCCCCTCCACCCTCCAAAAAACTCAAAAACTCACCAAAAAAAACCCCAACAAAAATCACAGTCCAAAACCAAGCACCAATTATTCAGTCTTTTTGTCAGCAACATGAGAAAACTGGAGAGGTAATATTCCTAMTTCTGTGGACTTCTATGGAACACTGCATGTTTTACAGAGAACCATTTTTTAAACTGAATACATAGCTATAATCATGACAAAAAGCAAAATGGGCCTGATCCATCACAAGGGAGTGAATTTATAAATTATAGCTCATTAACATTTTGTTCTTAGGGGCAGCAATTGTGAAGCATACAAAATCACTGCTTTAGTTTTTGCAGTGCGAATGCAGATTTTGTAGTTATTCTCTTTCTGTTTACATCACCAGTTTTAAGGCTAGATTTTTTAAAAAGTTCTTTATTTTTCTCCCTTAAAGTATCTACAGAGAATAATTATTCCCACTGTGTACTGGCTTTTACTGTAATATAAATGCACATATATATTCTAGTACTATATATTATTGGTGACTAACATTCCCAGGCAGGACTGAGGGCTCTAATATTCCAGGGTCTGTAGAAACACACAGGCAGTCAGGACCCCTTGCCCTTAAGAGCAGCAAATATGATTGAGAAAAACTGCAGTGAAGTTAAGGTTTAGAGAAATGTAAGAAAAAAGTCAAGGGATAAAGAATTAAGCCATATGCTTTTTTCTCTCCTAATTAATTCTCAAAGTAATGTTCAAAAGTGTCTTTTTTTTTCAAAATGAGCTGAATTTGATACCTTTAACAAGTATATAATTTAGGAATGAGCAGTTGGTGATTTTTTGCTAGCACCTTACATTTTCTAACTTGCAGTTTGCTCAGTAAATTCTTCCTAGCACCTCCCCCACCTTCTTTACAAGATATCAACTGTGTGGGTAGGGCAGAACCTCCCAGAGATTCTGTTACTGCTCTCATTAATTCAGAATTTAGGTATTGAATATGATCAGATTATTGTTTAGGAAACAAAGAAAGGCACCTTGAATTTGGGATAGAAGACTCCAAGATGTCTAAGCACTCTAGGTTCCTTCAGGTTAACTTCAAGTCCTAGGCTGTCCTGAAAACCCTCTCAATGCTGTAAATTAACTTCATTTTTAATGTAAAACCTTCCAGCCTTCCTGCCAAAGGCACGCACAGTCCATAACCCTATACCAGATAACTTTTCATGTATCTCAGCAAACCCGAAGATAAAAAATAAGATGTTGAATTTGACTCAGTACTATGGAATGATGTGGAATCAGTGAAGAAATGAATGAGTGGAAAAAGAGAGGTTCAGGCTCCAGAAGGCATTATCTCAGCATTGTATGACTTCCCGTGAGAAGACTGTACATTGTCATCTTGTACTAATAAACATTAGGAACAAAGCCTGAATCCCTACTACACTGAGAAATTGATTTTGAAATATTATCTCTCAATCAACCTTTTTTTTTAAAGTTTTGGTGCTAAAACTGTTACCATGTGTTGACTTCTGCATGACTCGTATAGTTTCTACAAAAGACAGAATAATAAAAACAAAGAGAAAGATTTCCTTATGCAATTTCTCAACAGCCCAATACTAGTAATGCCAATACAGCTCAATAGTAACGCTCAATACAGCTTCTATGTATTGCAAGAGGATATGAAAATCCTGCTGAAACATCCCACAAAACTCTATAAAATATAAGAACCACCCATCAGTTCTTCTGGAAGACTGTTAACAATAATAATTGTTATAATTACTTTATCCTAATGATGAACTTCAGAAGCAGTAGTTTATACAGCTTTTTCCTCATTTTGTGTGTTTTAATTTAGAGCGAATGTGTTTAATGAAATGTGGGGACTCAGACTACCTGAATTAATCTTCTTTCAAATCATCAAATCATATAATTATCACATTCCTTTTCAATACTATCAAGGTATTCATTCCTAGTAGAAGTTGGATCCAGATCTGTAGCTCTGAAAGCATTCTTCAGTTTTCAGAATAAAATTATTTCTTCCCAGCATAACCCATTTGTTATCCTATCATTACTTTCCTARCTAAAAATCATTATCTCCTGTTTCTCTTCAGTCACTGTTCATGCTAAATCTACTAATAAGAAGATGAAACAATCCTTCTCTGACACTGCCTASCTAAGTTAATCAAGCAGGTTACAACTATTTGTCTTTAATTTGACAGGCACCTGTTAAACCCAGTGGTGTCTCTTTCAGCTTGAAATTACTTGTCTTCAACRTGAACAACTAGAGCCAAACACTTGCAGATAAATCTGCATTTCTGTCTTCTCAGGAACATCTCACTTCAGAGATTCTAGGGCTGTACCTTCTTCAGGCTGAAGACATGATTTCCCTATGTCACATTCTATGGCGTCTCACATGACAAAAAATATAATAACAGCACAAAACAATAAGAAAGGGAGATAGGCAACAAAAACAAAATTCAGGTTATGACTTGTCCATGATAAATGAGAAATTCTTTTGTTCTACTATTTGCTCTAGTAGTGAACACAAAAACCTCTGTGATTATGTATGAAAGTCCAGTAAGCAAAGCATCAAATAACTAAGGCAACAACATACTATCAGTGGCTGTCAACAGGCACAAAGGGGAAACTTTAAAATATTTTGCTAAAAGACTGTACAGACCACACTGCTACTGTGGAGCTCTGTCAGGAGAGCAACTGAGTGTATGGCGAAAGCTGGACTAATTCTCCCCCAAAATTTGGGGGGGTCTGAAGAGCTGCACCCTAGACAAGGGTATTCCAAGCTTTGGGATCACTAATTGGTAGTAGAAGTCATTATTACTWAGGGAACAAAAACATGCCAGCCTCAGTTGAGAAATCTGCAGTTTATCCTAGCTTTAGAAATTAGCTCTTAAAAGAAGCAAGATCATAAATTCATTCCTTTCCCCTGTTTTTTCAGGAAAAGAGTGTTTGGTAAATTGTGGCCAATCATTTCAGTAATCAACCACAGATGTTTGACATTGCTGAARGAGTCATGAATGATGTGTCACTTGGTTCTCAGACACAAGCCTGTGTTTGCACAAAGGTAAGGCAAGGACAAAGGTATTGTACATGAGGTTTCAATCCTTGGGAACATTACAGTAAATTGTCTGAGGTGCTGAGAAGTTGCCTGCAGATCTTAAAGTATAGGTGGATGGATTTGTATCTGGAGAGTCTACAGGTTTTGATGTGCTATGGTCAAAGAAATTATTTTGGGATGATTATTACCTGCTGCAAGGCCTCKCTCTGGAAGTACTCTACTATGCATKATCACATTTTAACTTAAATGTGTATTTGCCAAGGGAAAAGGAGACAGTTGGGCAAATAACAGCTTGGAACCAAAGAGCATTCCCAGAGCGTAGGTGGTCAGCTTAGCTGCCTCAGCAATCAGCAACACTGTTCTCAAGTTTAATAAAATCAYAGATTATGGCCACTGAGGTGTGAGTCAGAGCAGAGAGCTTGATTCCTTGCTAGTCCTTGACAGCAAGACTGCTGTAACTACAGCAGCAAACTCCCCAGAAGAAAACTTAAAGCTCAGAACCTTTCTACTAGAAACAAAATACTAAGTAGAACCTTTCTACTAATAGAAACAAAATACTAAGAACACATTATTATTTTCAAAATATTCTTTTCAATGTATCTGTCCTCATATTCTATTAAATCGAACAATTCTATTTTGAACAAAGTAGTAGTTACTATGAGAAACTTTTTAATAACTACTCTTAAAATACTAAAAATAAAATAGTAGTAATTAATCTTTATTTAAATGGTAATTTAATGTGCTAAGAAAGCCAAAAAATGAAACCAGTCATTAGCTCATAGTAAAGACTGCCAGAAGCCTCATTACTTATTAATAATGGAGAACACAGTGTACTGAACTGCTTCCCCTAACCCCAGAAGCTACTAGGAACTGAACTGCAAAAACTGACAGTCCTAATAAATTGATTAAACAATATGATTTTCTTTATGGATATAATTACATARTACAGTGTAGCTAAGTTTTCATTGTAATCTGCATTAATCAAATACCAAATTAAAAACAATGTGTCATAAAACCCCAGTAACATATCCTTCCATCAGGCAACCATTATGTATGCTGGAACAATGGATTCTGTTACTTCTAATAAAGATGAAATTTCTACAATAAAGTTTTTACTTTAATAGCTTCATTGTTAGCAAAAGAATACTAACAATATTTAGGGAGAAAAGCTTAAAGAAAGCTTGCCAGTTAATTCCAGTTGATGACAACACTTTATCTTCTTGATTATGACGTATAGAAACCTTTTTCATTTCATCAAATTTCCAAAAGGTATTTAATAAATACAACCACTTAAGATTCAAAGAAAGCTGAAAGTCATCACATTGCCCCAAAGTTCTTTGAAAGAAAGCAGAAGTGTACAAGTCTAACTATTACTATCACTACTACTAACGTAGCTTAAACAGGAAAAGATACTGAAAGCAARYATTTATGGTGAAACTGTTCTATAASCSCTTTGAAYTAAAGGGRCACTAGAATTAAACAATAATTTGGAATAATTTTAATTTTAGAATAATTTTCAATTTTATTTAGGAATAAAATCAAATTATTGAAAGTAACTACCCACTGTTAAATTGGTTCCTTCAATATAATCTTAAAGAACAATCCCATGGGAAAAGAATGAGAAGCCATTACCACAGGAGAATTTTAAAATAATTAACTAATTTAAGAGTCTCAGAAGCTAACTGAAGAAGCCATCATTTATGTAGGTCCCTGAACTTACTGAAACTCTCTAAATATTACCCRAGAACAAGAACAGTCACAAACATTATGCAAAAAACTTAGTTCTATCAGAAACTCTGCTCAAAGTAGCAACATACAAAATCGTGCAATACCTATGAACAAGCAAATTATTAAAAAAGTTAAGTTCCATGCACATCCCCCCCCGACAGGAAAACACTCTTTTTTCCTTATTTCTTCTATCTATCTGCTACCAGATGCAGGATTCAAAAGCTTGAGGAGTGAATGCTTCACATTTYTCTTGTGCAATGAAGTACAGATATCAAACACCTATCAAGCACARCCACTGATACCACTGAAAGCAAATKGAGGAGGAAGATCAGGTAATTTCAGTTAATCTTATCAGTTCAGCTATGTCTCAGAAACMTTATAAATATTAATATATATTAATGAATTATTGATATAAGAAGGAAAGGCATAGAAAAATCATCCTAGAAGAGACATTAGTATTTCAAACTCTTTTCCCAGAATTGCCAACTACAGTTCTTCATCATCAAAGACATTGGTACAATTATCTCCTGCACAGTTTTGGAAAATCAAACTTGTTTGCTTTTGGGAAGGAATACTTTGATAAGGAGTTTTACTTTTWGCAGTTTTATAAATGCACATAAATTGAAACATGAATTTATGAATAACAGCATAGCAGTTATTCATATGTTTACTATGAATATTTCAAAGACCTGGTAACATTCCTACTTGTCCAACTWAAAGTGCACTAAAATGCACTGGAAGTACTGCTGTCTAATAATGGTCACTTTGAGTAATAAATCTACAGTGCAGAGGACTGTGGTGGTTTGGGGCATTCCTTAATGCACATGTTTGGCAAAAARTGCTGTATCTTAATAGAATACGTAATACTTGGGATGTTTGCAAATGCATGTGAGTGGGTAATTTATATAACGAAAGAGATCAATCTATCACGCAGTGTGTAAAAGCATATCTGAACTAAAAGGTTATAAAGATTCTGCCTTATATACATTCCAGGACCATACATATCCCACTGGTCTTTTAACTGATGGCATCATTAGCAAATGCACATTAAACACCTGAAGGAGTGCTGGAGGAAGAATGAAAGAAACCTGTGTCAACAGTTATGAAAGACCATTGTATATCTTCAGAGTACATAAACTTCTTTTTGTAGCACCAACTCTCAATGTGAATTATTACTCTGGGGTTTATTTTGGTGCTGAAGATCTCTGTGAAGTTATGACCCCATTACTCTATACCAGTTCCTCCTGCTGCCATGCAGCAAACATCTCTCTAGAATCTCAAGCAGAGAGGAGCCTCAATTTCAGCAGCTTTTTGTTTTTGCAAACTACATTCCATTTCCCAGTTGAAGATAATAACACGAATCAGCTCATCACTTCACCAATGCCTTTAGCACCAGAAGCAAARCAAAGCAAAGCAACAGTGTGCAAACACATACTTGTATATATGCCTATGGTTCCAAAAATAAAAACTGTATTTCATAGAGTACAGCTTGTGGAATTAGTTTATTCAAACATATCAAAGTAATCTACAGTAATTAAGTGTAAATAGGCTTTGTCTTTCAAAGGTAGCAACTGAAATTTGTTTTTTATATCCACATTGCCTATTCTATGACAAACACAACATACAGCATGAGATTACACCAATGAGATATTACCAGAAAGTATAGGATTAACTTACTCAAATTAGATGTATGTCAGGTATTCACCAAGCATTATACCATATATAAAGTAAGAACCRCAGACACAACAGAAAATGCTGTTGAGCCCATATCTTCAATACTATGCCATCCCCTACCCTTAAAAAGGCAACAATAGTAATACAGGAGGATATGTAGAACAGAAAAAAAGGTTATTGATTGGAGATACACATTGGATTCCAGAAGCAATTAAATAGATTAAGTCTCTGTGGTTTGGAAGATGCAAGATGGGGTCATGTGGAGGGGAAGATAAAAATCAGGAATAGAGAATGACTGTTCATCACTTCTCTTGACATAATAAGTAGGTTGAACCAAAAAGAATAATTTGGCAACAGATTTAAAAGAAATAAAATAACAGCTTAGCTCACAGTGATAACATGGCTTTGTATGTTGAAATTTTAGTGAAAATGCCTCAGGCACACTGAAGGACAAAAGTCCAACTGAGTCTATTAAGTAACAGGATGCAGACACCACTTCTAGCAGAGAAGGCCYTGCATGCAAATTGCAGGAAGCTGTCTGCATACTTTGTATTTATCCTGTTTGTGCCCTCTTTCCTTAAGCTTTTGCTAGGGATCTGCCCCTCAGTCCTGCAGTCTGATCCTGCACAGCATCTCTGTGTAGCTGTCCTGTGAGAACAAGGGCCKCTGGCCCCAGGTGTTAGGAGGGGTACCACTGCTGAAACAAATGGATATTCACCTCTTCTCACATCCACCCAGTGGACTTAAACTCTTCCCAGCCATGTGGAAGACCTCCCATTTTGCTACTTATTATTCTTATAAGTGGAAGGAGCAGGCAGAAATCGAGCCTCATTTAGAATGGGAGAACAGTCAAAGAACTTTTATAAAACTTTTAAAAAAGCACTAGTCTAAAGAGTTATCAACAAAAGTATACAAGCTTATTTTTGAAGAAACTTCTGGCAATATGTTTCATGAAAGTAACATTTTAATTGTTTGGTTATTAGCCAACTGAATAATATGCATGTAGGAACTGGGGAGATGACAGAAAGGGAAATAAGAAGATGAAAAGCATGCATTACTTACTTTAAAGTAATTTTAATACAGTACCAAGGTTTAAGTTTTAAAAAGTATTTGCTAGATGCAGTTGGGAATACTGCTTAGTAACATAATTAGGGATGGCAAAGGACACATCTGAGTTTTGGAAATTAAGTTTCATTTTGATGTAAAACAAAACCAAGTCTTTTAAAATTCTTAGGCACAAGCACATGCACACAACAGAGGGAACAATGAAGCCAAGAGTGCAGAATATGTAATAATTACAGGTATCATCTGGGACACAGGAACACTTCAGCATTCTGAAACAGAAACCACATTTCCACACTGCGGTGTAATGGCTGAAATGCTAATGTCTCCCTCTCTTTGTTCTAATGAAAATACCAATGACACTCATAAGAATCAGTCCATATATTCTTGTAAAACATTTTTGTTTGCAAGTGACATGACAGTAACTAATTAGCAACTGGCAATTAGAAACACGAAACTATTACAGTTCCACTGAAGAAAAAGAAACAATAAGTCATAAAAGACAAATTATTTTTCAGCAATTGTATGAGTCTTTCATAATAAATCTAATAACACTGGGAAAACAATCTGTGCTTTGTACTGCAGTATCTTCCCTGTCAAGGATCACTTAAAGAACTACAGGGCTCCAAAAGCGGTCTTGCTTTGAAATGTCTCTGACAAGACAACCTTCTGATAAATTAAACCACAGTCAAAATTAATCAAAAGATGATTGGAAAGAACTTATTTGACAAGTGAAGTGCAAAGATTAAACCAAAACCAAACCCAGAATACGGTAAACATAACCAAACCCAGCACTATTTCCCACTGTTTTTCCTGAAGCCATATTGATAACTTGAAGTCTTGAAGTTCTCTAAATCATACAGAAGTGCAATAATTGAAATAGCCCCATCCCCCCCAGCTTATTAATCGTACCTTAATTTGTGCAAAAGGTCTGTCAAAGTTTCCAACATAAAGTAGACCAACATTCTGGGTGAGTAGCCTAAAAAAATGAAAAAAATCTTTTAAGATATCACTTTACATCCATAAGTTTTTCTGCATCTGCAGTAATTGTTATCAAACCCTAGCAGGGTAACAATCTTCAACATGGTAGCATGAGCTACCCTTAYCAATCTGATTACACAATTGTATTTGAACTACTATAAAAAAGGAAAGACGTGCATTAAAGATGGATGCACCCCAGCAATTCGTGTTTATGTTGCAAGCAGCTCTTCAACAAAATAATTTCACAGGCTTCTTTGTGATGGATGTCACTCAGTACCATGGAAGAATGGCAGGTATKTGCTTTTACTATTTATTAAAGACCATTAGAGACAAAGAGACACCAAGAGAAAAGAATAATAAATACACATTCAGAGCAGCAAGCCCAAGAGTTAAAACACAGAAGGGCACATTAAGAAAAGTATGCACAGTAATACAAAAATGACACCACAACAAGTAGAGAAATAACAGAGAATCTCTGTAATATTGTCTAATGGCTTGCTAAATAGAAAGAGCTCCAGATACAGTCTGTGCTTGCTGTTCTCTGCAAGTCTTAATGAAGTTGTTGCGTACAGCACTGAGATCCAGAGGGACAGTGGGATAAGTTGTCTCAAACGACTGCTCACACTTCTGGAAAAGAATTTGATTTCTACAGATACTGTGCAAGTCAATGCTATTGGCATACAAACTCCAATTTCCAGAGGAGCATTAGGGCACTGCTGTTATGAACAGGCTGACAAGAACATCACTGCCCAGCAAAAAGGGCAGGAGAGCACAGTGCTGTTCCAACTGGGTAATTACAATGTTCCTCTTGCTAAGCAAAGACCCAGCAGTCATTCCTTCCAGTTTACAGCCTCATAAGCATTGCCCTGAAATWCAGGTTCTTCACAATAATGAGAATTTTTTTGGTGACAAAAAAGTGCAGTGTTTCTGTTTTGATTAAAAGGGACATTGAAAACCCATCATACTCTTCAGTAGCTCCAAGTTTTCATTAAGTGTTTGCTATTTTACATTTTCTTTCAATTTTACATCCCATTCCCTTTAGCAATAAGGCCTCACATATTAATTAAATTAAATAGCCAGAAATAAGTACAAATGTAGGCATCATTCAGCTTCAGCAATGACACTGAGGTGTCTCTTACATTATTAAGCATAAATATATACATACACAGATAATTCATAYTGAGTTAAATTTTTTTAAAATAGCCAAACCACCTGTAATTTTCAACTCATTTCTCACCATTGCCAGACCTGTTTTCACAAACAAAACAGTAGTAATCATAATTCTGACCCCACAGTACATAAACATCTCAGTATGATCTTGATTCCTCCTCATTCTGACAGCAATATGATATTTATGAATTTAAACTGGTTCACCAACAGGGGGAATTGGTGGAACTCAGCAAAATTAAAAAATCAAAACATTCACATATGTAAAACAGCTAAATAAGAAGAGGTGTTGAACTATCACTCTCCAAAAAATCCTTCTGCAAGTAGATATGGAATATAAAATTATTTAGTGCACTGACAGAAATACCCRAAAGAAGGAAAGAACAATAAGGACCACACCACATTAGCCACAGTACAGACAGGCAAGTGGACTCCTCCCTTTCCCTATCAGTGTGCCAGACTCCATCAGGAAGACTTGTACTGTTTTGCAATGGTTCAGCAGTRTATGTAAGTCAGGATAAGCATATCAAACTCATTGTCAGTCACAGTAAGTCAAATTTATTCAGAGCTCAGGTGCCTGGAACTGGAAAATCCAGCATATTGATCAAATTTTCTCCTAAGGTCGTAAGGCAAAATCAGAAAATATTTAAGGATTTTCTAAATGGAAAGAAACATATGGGAAGTAATTAACAAAGAAGGTTTAATGAGATTGCAAAAARGATTCAAGGTAGGTCACCATATTTCAGAAAGAGGCACTTTTAAACAACAAAGTATTCTYAAAAAGAACTGCACATAATTATTGTAAGAAAAGAAAAACAAAATAATCCACWAGCTGTATTTCTAGAAAGGGACCTTAAAAAAGAAGACACACAGTGTGATTATTCCCATGTGGTTATTCTTCACGGTTTTTTTAATCAGAAAAAAAATGTAGGACCATTAAAAATCTAAGTCTTTGGGATTGCTTTAGTTGGAAGTAACAAACATCCAGGGAATCTTAAGTCTGGTATTTCCAGAAGACTGCCCAGTTGTCTATACTGTYTAACTTGCTATCACAGATGCATGCTCCAAATTAACTGCAAGAACTGGCTTCCTTAATAAGACTGATATTGACACCATACAAGCTGATTATTGTTTATTCATTTTGCACTGCCTCTGCTAAGAAGTGTTTTACTTATAACTTTTTATTTATATTAACATAGCACTTCAAAAAGCAATGTTAATTCAATGAAATGTTACGAAAACTTTTAGGGCACAGAGTTATTTGTAGCTCTCCCTTCTTTAAATAAGAGGTTGCATTCTATATTTCTCTAGTTTACACATTCCTCTTGAGTTCTGCAGTTGAAAATTGGATCACCAACATGTAGTCAGTTTCCATTTAAGAACTCAAGAAGGTTGAAATGAGCACCCCAATAAAATCATAATGTTCTGAAATACCCTGACTTTATGCCCTAAATGGTCTGAGCAATTAAAAAWATGCCCAATCTCATCACTGGTCTAAACTCTTTTACTTTGGGTCTTTCTCATGAGCATAATCTCTGTATTTTAGAGACTAAGCACACACACAGAAGCCTGGAGAGGTAAGCRGGCTGTGACAAGAGTCACTGCTGGGACTCTGGAATAAGCCAAGCTACTCCAAGAGCATCACCATCTCCTCAGCAGCCACCAGCAGCAGTACCAAAATGCTGAGGGCCATTGAGGAGAGAAGTGAGACAGAAGCATGTGCCAAACTCCATCTCACCCACAGAAACTCAGCACAACTGACCYCTCACTGGCCAATAATGTGTACCTCTCACCAGTCAGAAAGTTCAAATTATGCATAGCTGGTTTTGGAGTTCTTTACCACAACACCACTGTATTTTTAAATACCTAAAATGAACTTYATATAATAAACTTCAGTGTGTCTAAAATGATACAGATATTCTCTTCTAATACTCTCAGCTAATTACCCTTTGCCTTTAAAGACTTCCCAATAGTAAGCAAGTTTGGTTATAAGCACTTATATGGCTTATAAGCACTTATATCTTTGTATTTTAAATAACAATCTTCTATTTCTTACTTAGTTTAACACTTGCACAGTTCTGCTCTTAAAACACCACCAGCAGTACTCAACACCAAAACCTGATAAAAGCCAGATATCACTTGTAATTCGCCAAAATCAATACCAGGCTATGAAACAGCAGTGACAGTTTCACAGCACAATTATCATCYTTGAATTTCACTTCAAATAATTATCTGAAAACTACGAGAAACAATCATCAGAAATATGAATGTCTACTGGCATTTCAACACATATATTTATTTTTATTTAAGAATATGTAGCAGTATACAAAGTTGCCTAGCTTACAGACTGTCATGTATTTGTATCTCTTCCATTCCATACATTATCAATATAATTCCCATTTTTTTCTGTACATCAAAGTAAAGATATGTGACTCCAAGAAGCAGTAGTTCTTGAAGATGTGTCATTCATATGTAACATGACACTCCACGCTCTCCTGTGCTAAACAATGAGCAGACTACTAGCCCAATGTGTATGTTAGGGTTGCACAGTTATATTCAATGGTAACTACATAAAATCCAGAAAGTGTCAGGACAAATGACTTCAGAGTTTTGAATCATATCAAGGCCCTTCCAGTACCAAGAAAATGCTGCCAGGTAGTTATCACTAAATTTCCTAAGACCTTGAGTAAAATGAAACTTGGAGTCAGGCACTRTGGGATGGCAGGGGATGTAGGACACAAGGGATGAGAAAGGTATAAAGGAACGAAAAAGCAGCACTCTGGGTTGGAAAGCACCGGGGTAGAGTTCTGGACTAGATAAGACCCAAGTATTAGAGAATGGGAGCGGCAGAAACTGATTTACCACAGAGTTCATCCTCTCTGAGCATAGCTGACCTTGTCTGGGGGCTGGGACACGCCCGGCACCATTACCTATCGCCTTTGGCCATGGGAAGCAGAGTGGCTTTGGACTTTTTGRGAGCAGCACATTTCAAAGAAGCCTGATCATTTCCTCTTCTCCACACACAAGCTGTTCCTGATAACTTCTTAAGACATGCTAAGATGAAGGTGAATTACCTTCAGTAATTCACCAGTACCTAAAGGGGGGGTGGGGGGAGACAATAACAGGGCTGCAGAGGAGCTTTTTACAAGAGCCTGTAGTGACAGGACATTGAGGAATAGATTTAATCTGAAACAAGGGAGCCTTAGACTAGGTATTAGGAAGAAACTTGTTCCTGTGAGGGTGGTGAGACACTGGAACAGGTTGCTCAGAGAAGTTGTGGATGCCCCATCCCTGGAAGTGTTYAAGACTAGGCTGGATAGGGTTTTGAGCCACCTGGTCTAGTGCAAGGTGTCCATGCCTATGGCAGGGGGGTTGGAACTTGATCTTTAAAGTCCCTTCCAACCCAAACTATTGTGTGATTTCAAGATAATACTGACAAAAATACAGGCACTGCTCAACAACCCACTCAATGCTCTAGCCATTAAGTAATATTTAGTGAGGGCAGAAAAACAGGTGTCAAACAGCTCCTGTGGATCTTGTTGGGAGATGTACCTTGAGGACACCACTACAGCTTGATTTGTACCCCAAATGCCCACCCTTTCAGACWCTAAGGCTGCCTTGAATAACTCAGGTTATCAAACAGGGCCACCCAAACTAGAGCTGAACACATCAACTTTTGAGTGATTCATGCACAAACCAGTTGTGAGTTTCCCTTCTAGGCTACCTGGATCCTAGTGCTGCTCTCCAGAAAGGAGCATGCAGAGAAATAAAGGTGCAGGGAGGAGCCAGGAGCTGCTGCCTCTCACAAGAGCAAGTTACTGCAGATGAGCTGAACGCGGTAATTTGCTCCTGTGCGAGGCAGCAGCTCCTGTGCTTGCTCTGGTGCAAGACTGGTGACATATTGTGCAGGGACACAGACACACTTGCAGCTCTAGAAGCAGCACAGAGGTCAGATAGGCCTGGAAAGCAGGGAGTATGGAGTGAAAAATACAGTGTGTGCAGTAGGAGGGATGAAAAGAGGTAATTGGCACTGGAAAGGTGGAATGTGTAGAAGGAAAATGATGACCAGTGAACAAACATAAGGCTTGGTTTCTCTGGAAGAAAGCTGCACTGCAACAGGCAGTGGTGGGCACAGAGCTGCCTACATCAATGCTTCAGTCATTCACTACCCCTAAGAAACAGAACATGCAACTTCTTCCTTACATTTCAACAAAAGCKCTCACAAAATCCCAGAACTGATAACAATTTATCAAATAATGTCTTGCAGTATTTTATTAGACAATCCTAAAATTTAACTTCARGTACATTATGTTTGAAGAGCAGTTCATTTCTCCACATAAGTCAAGTAGTTTGATACTTTATTTCTCGTTTTATTCTTAATGGTTGCCTATTTCACCACCTCCTGCAACCACAAGAGCACCTGACCCTAGACGAGTTTGATTCTAGATGAGTATGTGTTTGTTTTTAAGGTTGGTAAGTGCCATAAACTGCCAGGAAAGCTTTGCTTAATAAAACTTCACTGTTATATTTTATAATCACAAAGGTATTTGAGAGCATGCAAAAAAACTGCAGAAACTTCCAAAACTCGACGCTGAGCRTCTCTGCCTACTTTTAATGACAACATGGATGGACTGCTTCCTGCAAAGGACAACGGGCAGCTTCTGCTGTGGTCTGTCCTCTTACCTGAAAGAACTCTCTCCAGATCAGACAAGTTTTTTTCTGGTTTATATGAACAGTGGATTGATACCTGAAACATCCTTAGTGTCTGCCTGGAAGGGATCTCRCCCTATCAGAAATGATTAAAGAGGAATTTCACTGATGAGATGATGAGATAAAGGGATTAAGACACATGGATTACTGCCACTTTACAGTCAGAAACAGCAGAAAGCAGCTACACAGTGGCTCTGGGAACTGATGTAACAACTTCATCCTTCATATGATGTGGGCATATTTGCACTCCTCACAGAGGCTGGCAGTGAAAAGATTTCAATTCTGAGAAGATGTGTCCCAAGAGTGGAATAGTTATGAAGCRAAGTGGAAAGAAAAAAAATATCCTGACACTCAGTGGGGCTACTGACCTTTTTGCACATCTGCATCTTTATTGCTAAGAACATCTCAGTGTACACATCAATGGTTGATTAAGGCCAAAGATGCAACACACCCTGTTTTAAGTATAAATTGGAGAGTCAGAATAAAATTTTAGGAAGATCTCTGTGAYCACTATATTCACATTCTAAACTCCCATAATTAAAACAGCTATATAATGGGGATTAATATTAGTTACAAATATTTTTAGGTTTCATTTTTAAATGAATCTTTTGTTTGATAAGCACATACAAAGACTACTACTGATACGCTCTATGTGTGCTTTTAACCGTCTCTGACAGTCATTCCAGATGCATTTGCACATTTTGGGCAGAAATGACAGAAGTCACAAACACAGATGAACAACAGCTCTGACCACAGAAGTAACATCTCTGTAAGTTAAAGAACTGTATTTTCAAACACTGCTTGAATGTTCTTAATGGATAGTTTTGAGGATAAAGGTAGCTTTCATACATAATTTCATAARTTTTGCATTCCATTATGCAAATTAATGATTCCAGTATGTCATTATTGCACATGATGACCCAAGCACAAATAAAGCACTATGACACAGCAGAAAGGACAACACAGTCATGTGATGAAGCTGACATCCTTTTCAGAACATAATAAATATTCTGCCTTTATCCTGTGTTCACTTAAACTGAAAGGGAAAGCTGTGCACTGTGCTGCAATAACATAACCATAGAARGAGAAGCAGCTTCCTGAGTAGTTTCTTGAAGAATCACTTGAATTCTACTACAGTGACATTCCAATTATATTTTGTTTCTTGCATATGATAATCATTTCCTACTGGTGTAAAGCTCTAATTATCTATTTTCTAGGAACAGAAAAACAAGAGTAAAATCAGAAAAGCATAAACAGAGAATTATGAAAAATTATGTTAGGGTCAAAATAATTAAATTCCTCTATGTAATTTTTTTCAAGATTATTATTTCATTAATTTAATTCACTGACTACTGTAAGAGTGATATAGAGAAAATACTACAGTAGGTATTATGAAATATTTTAGGATATATAAAAGGATCCAATAAAAGTTCTGGAAAAGGCTAATAACAGTGCTTGTAAATTTAAACTGGCATGCATGTATGCTCTGCAAACAACACACATTTCATCTTGTTCTAGAAGTATAGAGTCAAGAACGTGACAGTTTCCAAACGTAGCGCATGCAGAACAAGGGCAATGGCAACACAGGGGCTTCACAGGCAAGACAGAAGAGTTGTGTCCTGCTTTCCACAGTGCATTTATCAAATACTCATCAGCCAAGCAAGAAACCTTTTTTATGGACAAATTTAAGCTATCTTAGTGTAACCATCATGGTAAGGAGTAGGCAAATAGACTATCAGACAAATATCTGATTTAGGACATTCTTCCCCAAATTAGAGCACAGATTGGAAAAAATTATGAGGGAACTGGAACAGATATTATGCACTGCTGGTTACACACTAAAAATGCAAAAAACCCTGGGTTAGAACACGAGGGGTAACAGGTTGGGAAGCAATACATTAAAGTGCAAAAAAAGAGACTGTAAACAGCTTTATAATGCTAAATTCATCTCTACAATAAACAACCCCATAGAAATAYAAGTAAACCTCTTTAATTCCATGAATTCTAAATTTGTAGAATAGTTCAAGCCAAGTTAATGGTGACCACAATTAACATTAAAGTGTATTCTAAACAATATTCCTAGGAAAAAACGCAGTGGGTAGCACAAACTACAGACTTGAATTTAACACCCTCAGCCCTCCCACTACAGTACTACAATAGTGTGTGCCATTTGTCCTATTAATAAGCACGGTGCTTTCCAGCACATGCTACTCAGGCAACAATATCAATGTTATGTGCTAATTGCCCTTCGAGCTCCTRTGTGTGGTACTTGAAAGGCTTCACTGAACTATCTCACTCCCCACAGTAAATCACTATCTGTCACTGACTGTTGATAATGGGAATCTTGKCAGTAACTGATCCCTGAAAGACACTCTTCCACTGAACAATGTCACCACTGTTAYATACCAAATGAAATAAAAATTACATTTAAAGGGCTTGAAACTGCAAACTGGACTGACCTTGTGCCCGAGGTAATGGTCTGAAAGTGATTCTAGACCAACAAAAAAATATACTGACTAATATGAAGGTTTACTTTGAATTAGTGGCRTTTAATTTGCATTAATTTTTGAAAAAGTGTTTGGCTGTGGTGGATTTTTTTCTGGGGGAAGTGGGGTGTTTGTATACAAACACTTTCCTAAAGACAGGGAAATTTTTTCAAGGCACATTCCTGCACTGGTTAAATAAAACCACAAGATCAGATGTTTCCAAACAGCACTTTTTTTTTGCTTGCTGCATTTATGTCTAGCACGGGTAATATTTTAATGTTTGTCAAAGTCTGTTTGGCTTCCTTTACAGGCAAATAATATAAAGAAGCATTTTGACTACATTTACATATAACTTATCCATAAAAAATAGAAAGGAAAACTAAGTAGAAACAAAAAGYACCTATTAAATAATCATGCCCATTCCTCCACCAATGGAATATTAGTCCCTGTAGTATAATGAGCARTTTGGCCAGGCTGGCCATAAATTATCTGGAAAATGAGGCTGCTTGCCTTTTCCTTTGGGAGGTTATTACGTAGTTCAAGAGATTTCACTATTAGAATCTATTTCTGATAGCAAACATCAATTTTTCTTTCAGAATATCACCCCTTTCATCTCACTGAAATATAGGACAGGAGTTAGGAACTATTCCCAATTTGCTGTAGGATCTGCCTGATATTGGCTGTGATGCAACTCTGCCCAGATTAATTCATGTATCACAAAGCCAGAGCACTCACACAGCTCTGCAGTGGCCTCACTGGAACACCATAAATCCACATTCTGCTCTACAACCCCACAGGGTCCTTTCACCTTGGCCATCTTTTAAAATATAACAGACATCACAATACGGCAAATTCAACTACCAGAATTAAGTGAATAATTGATACCACCATGCAAAGCTTTGTATTACAAGACTTCTGTAAAATAAATCTCATTACAAACATTTAAAGCCAAAACAAAGACATTTTCAGTGCTTCAAGAGTTACTTAAGAAAAACAGATTTCTATAAACAAGTAAGATATACAAGAAATAAATGAGATATAATGAAAAGAAAACCTCAAGCATATCCAAGTAGAAAATYGGCAAAAAATTGTTCAGTAGAATCACATGATCATGTGGAAATACAAGAAACAAGCAAGAAAGAGAGGGAGACTGTTGAAAAGGTAAAGGCATCTAGTCAGGAACATGGGGTTTTTTAGTCACCAAAATGAAATCCCTGCAGAAACAGAGATACTAAAACAAAAACTCTGGGGTTATATTGTTAATTAAGGTGAAATAAATTACCAAATCCTGATGCAACATATCCAAGATTTCTGACATTTCTTAATATGGAGGGTATCAACTGCTATTAAAAAAAAAATTCCAAATGAATCTTACACACAAAAATAGGGTAATTTCTGCAAACTTTCCAGAGCCCTACCCTTTAGCACAGCATTGTTTCAGCATGCCTACCTTGGCCACACATGGCAGTGCTACTTAGGAGGTTGCACAGCCCCTACATTCACACTGTGGCTGCATCTGCTTCTCTTTTGATCATTTTAATGAAAGAGTGCTTGAAAAGTAGTGGGGGACGGGAGAGGCAGCACACTGACATAATCGATTCAGACTGCCAAAAGGCGTCTGTTACAGTCTTCTTCCACAGTAATTTATTTTAAAAAAACCCATAAAATTAGGCAGCAAGTACTTTCATATGGAAGACACTCCTGCTATTATGGACCAAACCCTGTTTAAGAGATTGGACAGACAGAATAAATGGTCAGTTTCCATCTTGGCAAAGGCCAAGTGACTACTCAATTTATGTAACAGACTGTTTAATGTATTTATTAGTAATCAGAAAAAGTCATGAAYAGAGAAAGTCTGCTGATGAAGCAAGTTATGAAGCAATGGCTGGCAACTTTAGCTAGATTGCAAAGTTCATCACTTTGAAAGGACRCTGATATTGTATTTAGAATCACTCATACAACCTCAGCATTACTTTCCTCTGAAGTGAAAAATATGTGCTCTTTTGTGTGTGAATGAGGGAAAGGTACTTACATCATTTAACTAAGGAATGTATCATAATGTGAATGAGTCCATCAGCTAGAACTCTCTTACTTCCTAACATTTAAAGGGTTGACTTCAAAGCTCACTGAACTTTCATTSCACATGAAGTTTTGTCATTCTTTTTTTCTTGTCTTTCTAACTAAAAAAACCCCAAAACAATAACCTCCCGAACAASGTAATACAAAACAACCAAATAAAGCACAGAAAAATCCAACCAATCAAAAAAAAAACAGCCCACAAAAAAATTCCAACCCTCAGACTTCTGTCCTGCACAACTACTCTAAATCATAAGTGCAGAGCTGGAAATTTGAATACTCTGCAATTTCAACACAGGTTGTTACTACTGAAAAACTATGACAAAGAACTGGCAAGGAAACTATGATGGGTTGATCTCATCTGGCTGTAATTTGCCCCATTCTGCCCTTCATTTGACAGCACAGATGCTCCAACAGTTTTCTGGTTTTCCCAGTGCCCTGCATGCCACACCGGTGGTGGCAAGACCTCAGGGGTAGCCTGAGTAAAGCAGTTGGTAACAGTATCCTTTTTTTTGGGCAAACCAAAAATGGATCAGATGATCTCTATTTAATTTCTTGTAACAAAAGAACACAGAGTCATTGAATTATGCCAATTGAGTGATAATTCAAATATAATAAATATTTAATCACAAAACAATAATTAAATTGGAGCTCATCGACGCTGYTCTGGTGTGCAAGAGAAACAGGGATTGAACATGTATGTGCATAATAAAAATATCTAKAAGATTAAAAATTTCCCCTTAAAATAAAACAGAGAATATAAAATTCACCTATCTACACAGATCAGAGATATAATCAGTACGAAAATTCCCATCTTCTTATTAAAGATCCTCCATGGGAAGGCATCATGAAAGATGATATGTATGCACACAGTCAGACCACTCCAACTGATTTCTTTTTCTTCCTGYTCCCCCATACCACTTTAATCATTTATTCAAAATAAATACTTTATTAATTAATCATGCACAACCAGAAAAATKATTGAATTACAGTCTACAAACCATTTAGGTATGGGTTCATGGGGGACTATGCAGATTGCAATCCCAAGGTGAAGCCTTTAATGAACAACGAATTGTTTGGAATATAGGATATGCACCCAGCTGCCACTCTATCCAGACCCAAGTGCCACCAGCAGAATGCTTGAACAGCCATCTGCTGCAAACAAACCTACCACCCAAAATAAGGTAGTAAGGCTGTCAGAGGCTTCATGAACTCTACTGAATGCTTCACTCACATTACTGAAATCTGTACGGATGGTGCAGAATTTAGTTTCTCTGTTAATTATAAAATTAAAGCCCTCAGCATAATCATTCCACAAACTTGTAAATGAAATTTCTTTTAGAAAATTCTTCAGGTCATAATAGACATAAACGTATTATTGCACATTCTGAAGTACTAAGAAATGCAGCTTCCCTGAGTGTGACGGACTATTATTTTGTGATAGCAACTAACAAGACTGTAATACTGATTATTTCATCTGTAATCTAGAAGGCATTTGCAGGAAAGCTGCCCTGTGTTTCTGGTTATTCTGTTACTCTGCTCAAAGAAAAAAAAAAAAAATCTATATCCTGACCCATAAGGCTTTTTTCTTTATAAGGAAAATGTTTTGTATCAGGGTACTCTTCTGAAGCACTTCAGAAGTGTCACCTCTCCTCCAGCAACCCCTTTATCCATTTCGCTGTCTTTCCTTTATTTATGACTTTAATGTTCAGCTACCCCTTGGTTCTGTTTTCTACAGACTTTTTAAGATGACTATATACCTTCAGTACATTCCACCCCTCTTCTTCCTCCTTTCTCTAACCTTTCATCCCAGCTCCCAAATTTAGAGGGGAAGCATACTCTTATAAGAGCCACCAGGAGGGGAGTGGGAATGCACTGGGATGATGGCAGCTGGGACAATGCTAAAAAACGGAGGGCAGACAGCATTAGGAACAAAAAAAAAACCCTTCTGAGAAGCCTCTGCTCCACACACAGCATTTCCTTCATGTCAACAACTCCAAGGTTCACAACTGTTCAGTTTCTCCTGAGCAGCCATATCTCCACTCAGGTTTAAACCAGAGGCAGCTACTAAAACCACGCAGGGCACTGGTCAGGCTCCCTCCTGCCCACCCCAAGCCAGAGCCACTTCCCTGTGTGAGGAAGAGGACCAGGAAGCATCACCATYTTAAGGAGCTGCTTCCAAAAAATCTGTTGTCCAATACAACCATTGTGCAAGCTCTTCATATGCTATCAGTATTCTTCTTTTCCAATGTCAGCTCTGAAGTCTGTGTGATAAGCAACTTGCAGAAATGTACCTTTTCTATAAACTGGGGAAAAATAATTGAATTCTTTAATAAATTTATGTATTACTATTACAAAAAGAGAGCATCTTTTCWTTTACTGTACTGAATGATTAATTTTTATTATGTAGGGCACAAGTGACAGAGCAATTATGATTAAATGCAAACTGCACAGGACAAAAAATTGGTTACTTCCAGACCCTGGCTGATAACCACTGATTTAACTGGTATCAGGATGACCTGCTTTGTCTCTTCTTTCATCTCTTTTGGAGAAGATTTATGWAATGTAAATTATTAAGTTATTAATTAACAAACATACAGTAAAGCAGGGGTGTCTTTCCATTTTGCAATATGCCTCCAAGACATAATTTTTTACTGCAAGCAATTTAGCATGTCCTCTTGGACTATAATTTACCCTTGCTAAAAAAAGCTTGCTAAAAAAACCAGGTGCAACATGGTTCAGTATATTTTGGTTTTCCAAGCAGAAAATCCTCATGGTGGTTTTATAAGGTACCAGCATGGATAATAAGCCTTTTAAAGTAATACAGCWACCTACAATTAATTACTGGCATCATATCACAGAAAAAAAAAATCACATTGTTCATTATAAAAATTGTGAACTTAATTCAGGTCTGATTTAAGGTAGGACGAAGTCTCTAAGAAAAAGTAGTATGTTTTCTTAGACGGAGTGAAACAGAGGGGAAAAACRAGGATTGGAGCATGCAAGTTAATCTCAAGTATGAAGAAAGACTTTGATGTCTAGAAATTTGGCTATTTTTTAATGTATCTATGATRAGCATAACAAAATAACATAAGCTATTGCCTTTTCCTATATAGCAACTGCATCTTCAGACCAYCAAAGAGAAAAACTTACCAATCGGCATGCAGGAATGCAATTCCAGCTATTTCATGGAAATTCTATGCATTTTAACCAGGACTTTAATCACTTTGGAGTAGTGACAGCAAATAAAAAATAATCACCTTTACTGGGAAACCAACTCTGAAGACTCACATGCAAATATGGGTGAGAGAAGTAAAGGAAAATGAATAAAAATTTCAGCAGGAGCACAAAMTTGAATATATCTGGGAACAGTAACACAGAAATGAGAGAAAAGGGCAAACTGGTAGAGCATATATTACTGTAACAGATGATGGGAAACCTACATTTTAACACATCCTGGCTGTCAAATATGATACCAGCTAGGAAACCCAAGAGCTGAGTGTCTCATACCTTCTTTTACAACCTTGTTTCTTAAACAAAGGAGTGRTCAAATTATTCTGTTTACTCAGCTACTACAGATCTGTGCTCTGGTTCTCTGCTCTGTCCCAGCACAGCCAATGGAGTCAACTCTTTGTGGAAGAATTCTRTTTCTTTTGGACATTCCTTTGCTACATTTTATTAGTGACAATTAGATTACACTGACAGTTCCTGAAATTCTACTTTTTTTTTTTGTTGAAATATTTGATTTCAAATTCAGAATATTGTTTTAATTTTTCACACCCGATATTTACACTGGAAGAAATCTTATCCATGATCGATTTAAAATGCGCAGAAAAAGAATTAATTCTAGGTTAATTTTATATACAAACATACTCCTGAAGCAATTAAAGAATATCTATCAGACAACAACTAACACAAATACTGCAAAATCAAGTTTAAATTGTTCCTTCACAAGAATCTTTATCTGTTTAAAAATCAAATTTGCCATTCCTTTTTTAAAGTTACTTTCCAAACCACCTTGTTATTATAGCAGAAAAAATTTATCAGAGAGCAAACAGGCATTTCATTCAGATATAAACCACTCACAGCTAAGACTGAACATAATTATTGTATTTGGCATTTGAAAACTAAGAGAAAGGAAAAGTTAATTGTTTTCCTTAGGACCAGAATGCAAGAAGAGGAGTTTTTAGAGAAGTTAGAGAATTCTTGTTCATTAAGCTGTTATGAAGATGYCCAGGCTAAAACAGTCTGAGGGAGGAAAGCGTGCAATCTTATAATTGAGAGCTTGTGGCTAAGAAATAATTTTGCAACCCTCAACTTTCTCAAGCTTGCACACATGGCACAAACAGATTTTCTGCAACTGTCCCAATATCCCAGCCAGTTCTGTAAATCCAGTTCAGTCTGTCTGTACAGCAGTTGAAATGATGGTTACTCTCCTCACTATACATTATCCTTTCTCCATTCACCAATTTTCAATAAACCTCACCTTTGCCTAAGCTTACCATGGTCTTGCCTTATATAAAAAATTGGTCGGTATCTACAGAAACTCAAGAGTTATGGGAGTTGGGAGTGTTTTCATTGTTAGTTTTGTTTACTTAAGTAGAAAGCTRCCACAGGTACCCATAAATAAACAACAGATTACCTAAAATGAGGGTAGAGAAGAGGTTCTCTAGAATTATGTTTCCTCCATCCTGCTTCTTCCTGCCACTCACCCTTCTCACTGCTAACATAATTCCATAACTTTTGTACCCCTGCCTTTTCAGGTCCCCTTGTTAATTAAATGTGARGATGAGGCTTTGTCAAAAGAAAACAAACAAAACTACTGCCAGCTTCTCTGTCAACAAAGTTGCTGGTTTAGACCTTCATAAACCAATTTGATTTTCTACAGCTAAAAAAGAGAACTATTTGTGATTCTGGAGCTATTACACCAYAGGAATTAACTTCAAATAATTACCAAATTTTGGCCCTTTTGTCATATCACTCCATTTTTCTGTAAGAAACATCTCCTATACACTTTGTCTTGCAAGAAATTTGTATGAAATTAATTTTGGTGAATGAAAGGAATAATTCAAGTTTAGCAATAACAGAGACATATCTTCTTAACAAGAACATATATCATTAAACAAGAGTACATAACAAGATCACACTGTTTAAATATTAACCTGGTTTAAAAAAAAAAAAAACACAAAGGAGGAGCAATTCTGCAAAGTCTACATCTATAGCATCTTTATGCTATTCATTTCTGGACTGTTTAAAAATCTTTCTGCATGACACTTTCATTTTAGAGGAGTCATCAGTTTCATAACTCAGCTTTCAGCAACAAATACCTTTGGTCCAAGTGCTGTATAAAATCCTTTGGGAATTGAATGACCCTCAGTCTGCACAAGGGAAAGCAGCAGAACAGACAGTGATGTAATTTCAATATAAGTTTTTTCCTGCAGTCAATAGCGTTCATAGCCCTTCCTCAGGCTAGTCCAGTAAACTTGTCAACATTAAGTTTTTAAGTAACTAGTACAGGTTTAAATGTGTGGGACCAATTTACTTTCACTCAAATCAAAGTGTTTTACAAGTGTTAAACAACAGACAATCCTCTTGCCACAGTCTGGACATAGGCTTGCCTTTTGCCCATAGAGGCTCTATCAAAGCCCAAAACTTGCCAGCCAAATAACATCAAAGAATCTTAACCTCTAAAAATGCAGGATATCACCTTCAGAAGATACATGGAAAATTCCTCCATACTTCACGTATCTGAATACTACAAAGAAACAACTGGCATATGAYACATGAAAAAAAAATAGGTTGTGTAGCTTCCTCTTATTTTTAATATGAGAGCAAAACTAAACAACAGAGAAATTATCACCATGAAGAAACCATTCATCATATCTTATTATAYGGCTGAACAAAAGAGAAAAATTACCAGTTTTGAGTATTTCATTTTGGTGACATAATTCAAATAACTGAAGCTTAATACTTCTGCTGTTAAAACAAGCTGTATTTATGACCTGTTTTAGCTGGAAGAAAGTATTTGSATGCTGTACCATCACCTCTTCTAAAATGAAAACATAATTCTAGTTTATCATGATACAGCATTCACCTTTTGAAATACAATTTTCTTAACCCATAAGTAATGTGTGAAGACTTTTAAAAAGTGAGCATTGTGCAGAAACCAAGCACAAACATCCTGCTCAGTGAGACGAGTAATTTCTGCTTCTCTTCTTGAATGARACCAGAATGACCAACAGTAAGTCCTGAGTCCGAACTGCGTACAGATCATTTAAATAATAAAATAAGAAGTCAGAAGTGTTACTGATTTATTAGTTGAGAAGAGTTAACCATGTCCATAGCAAATTTCCCCTTCTGGAGGGGAGATAATTATTCAGAGCATTCATTAGGAGATATYGAATTCATTTGTGAAACAATCTGTCTTAAACTACTCCACAAATTCAGAGATCTCTTACCACTGGATATCCATTTTCAAGTAGAATTCTGTAGTCCTGAGAAAAAAGACTAAAATCCTGAGAATTTATATTTGATGCTTTAACATTCACTCAAAAGAGTGAAGTGCTTTTGTAAACATCTGTGCAAACTGATGGTTTTGACATGCAGACTTGAGGGGGGAAAAAGTAAAATAATCAAATTCACTGTCCTGTTTCACTCTCCTCATTCCAATTTTCTCTATCCTATAATTAGAGATATACACATTATATTCAATTTATAATCCACTGATAAGTATTTGCTCACAATGCAATATTTTAATACTTTGTGGAAAAAAAGGCTTTAAGTATGAAAATACCCAAAGATTACAGCTTTGAAAATATTTAGTTATTATAAGGGGGAAAAATGCCATCTGCTGGGTACAGCTGAGGACTGTCCCATTCTTACCAACACACCATGCTGCCCTTTTCTCTCCACTTCATAATTAATTTTTCCCAYCTTGAAAACTGATGCAGATACATGCATTGCTTTTGGGGAGTATATATAATAACAACCTCATTAAAACTCAGTAAGAAAATCTTYTTACTGTATACCTCCCAGAGGCTGGGAGGTCTGACAATACATAGGATCACTAGCAAAAAGACARTAATGCTTTTTATCTTTCAAGATCATCCGAATAGTCTCTCCTTGCCCCCTCCAAACACTTCACATGCTTTTGTACCTTCACCTACATAAACTTCACTTTTAGGTGATTAAAAAGTTATTCAGCTTATACATAAAAAGCAGACTGTTTGCTTCTCTATTAACCACATGCAACTTTTCTGCCATTTATAAGCCACGGAACACTGGTTGATAGAGCACAGGTGAAAAACCACTTAGTTATCCAGCTTAAAAGCATGAAACCAAGGCACTGAAAACCTCATTAATAAAGTAATCAAACATGAATAAGAAGTGGAAGATGTATAGTTAAGAAATATATTCGTATGAATAGAGTGAAAAATTAGACCAAAGTCTGATTTAATAAAAGAGATAAGCTTTAAAATTAAGAAGTATGACAAAAAGTAGACAAGACTTCCACATGTAAACATGAAGAGATGTTCTGATTCATAACAGACAATGAAATTCTTTCACATTTTTGTTTGTTGTTAGTGTTACAGTGTAAATTAACAGCTGTCACCTGCGTGTGTATATACACATACACATATGCATAGAGGTATATATACTTATAAATAAAAAATTCTGATTCMTTTCATATGAAACTGAACCAGCTTACAGTCTGGGAAATTAGGGTTTCAAAATWAAAATAAAGGCTTATTTCTAATATATGCAATGATGATAAAAATTAAGTAGCTMATGTGAATGTACTTCTCTCCCTTGTGTTTAAGATAAAAGTCTTGAAGTAGATTTCAGAATAGAATTCAGTACATGAATGCAAAGTACAAAACCATGTTTGTACTTTGCATTCACTGTCATGACTGCTTTATAAAAAGCAAACAAGCATAAAAACTATGAAAATAAGGAATTTAGGCCTTTTTAACATCCTCCAGCAGGATGACACGTTTACATTTGTTGTCAAATGGAACAAAAACTCTACTGAAAACTATTAAGTTCTTTTCAGAAATTCCCACTCAAAGTGCAATATGTGCACATGCTCCATACACTGCAGTTCCTGTTCTTTTCCCTGTCACTCAGGTAACTATCAACACGGATTCTCCATGATCACTGACTCATCAGGCCTTGATTATGCAAACTGATCTCCCACTGAGAGATGCACCCATAGGCTCACTGATTTTCATGTGCTTCTACAACAGGATAAGCATCTTTACCCAGAAAAAAAAACCAAAACAAATTACAAGCTGAGTGTTAGTTAAAAAGACACAAGTGAGAATTACCAAACCTGTTTARTAACATTCTTAGTTATTAAACAGATATCAAAAATCTAATTTATTTCCTCAAAATAAAAATGCCCCTTAAAATGCAAATGTTTAAAAGCTCGTCATATACATACATAGCTTTTTAAATCATCACAAGTCGAATCCCAACAAAACCAGAGATACGAGACAATTATCTTGAAAAAGAATTAAGTAGGTTTCTTTTCTAATGTCTCTGAAGTTGTAAGRTAAGTGCATACACCTAGAGTTTCTCTTTGCTATCAGAGGGAAAGCGAAACTGCTGATATTTTCAGAAGCCCACAGTTGCATGTATACCATATTGATAACACTGTTATGGCAGAAATGCAAACAATCTGCATCAAGGTCATTTATTTTGTCGACACACTTTGCTGATTCCAAAGTACTTGTGAATTCAGTAAGACACAAAAAGCTGGGCTTCAAATGCCTAAACCAATTTCAAAACATTCTGATGGTATCAAAGCAAACTGAATGGTAGTCTTAGAACTATGACTGTCATGAATTATTTTTATCTTTAATATATTCATTATTTAGTACTTATATCTGTTATGTTTTGTGAACCTGGTGTTGTCAGAAAATTGAGTAATAAAATGTTCAGAGTAAGACCAATGAAGATTAGAAACATGAACAGTATCTTTGTGTGTCCAGACTSTTTGCTCATGGTAATAATTCCTTTTCCCTTTAGTTTGCTTTATTCCTCTTTGAAATACACCACAGAAAGCAAGGAAGTCATCTCAGATAAGCTTTTTTTTTCCTTAAATGCATGTTTCACAGAATCACAGAATGGTTTGGGTTGAAAGGGACTTCAAAGATCATCACATCCCAACCCTCTGTCACAGGCAGGGACACCTTCGATTCCCCTACACCAGGTTTCTCAGAGCCCCWTCCAGCCTGGTCTTGAACACTTCCAGGGATGGGGCATCCACAGCTTCTCTGGGCAATCTCCAGTGCCTCACCACCCCCACAGTAAAGAATTACTTCCTAATACTTAATCTAGATCTGGCCTTTTTCAGTTTAAAGCCATTCCCCCTTGTTGTATCACTACAGCCCCTTGTAAATGGTCCCTCTCCAGCTTTCCTGTTGCCCCCTCTTCAGGTACGGAAGCTTTCTCTTCTCCAGGCTGAACAAGCCAAASTCTCAGCCYGTCTTTGTAGGAGACGTTCCAGCCCTCAGACCATCTTTGTGTCCACCTCTGGATTCATTCCAGTAATTCCATTTTTAATTTCAAATACCATGGAAAAATACATATTTCTCAGATCTATAATAATCCTATATTAATAAYTCCTTTCTGAACATGGTCTAAAACGTACTGATCTGTAAATTTAAGAAAATCAACGATAAAATCTCATTAAGCAACAAATTAAAACCACAAACACACACTACAAAAAAAAAAAACCCAAACAATTGAATATTAATTAATACTGTAAACAATAAAAAGAGAAAAAGGATTCTGAGTTAAAGTACCATTCATGATATACTTTTATTTAGAAAAATTTAGAAAATACTCCTTGTCTGAAAAAGACCATATAGCCACTATATGCAAAATGCATTTCAAAGAAGCTGAGGCCAATTTCTAAAATCCATTTAAGGCACTTTGAGCATGGTGTTCACAAATACTCTCTAATACATCCTATARTTAAAAAACTTTATATATACTGGTGAAAAAAAATGCTCACAACTGAGTTTCAGGAARTCTGAGAGCAGCGCATCTATTTCAAGCTATAGCAAAAGGAAGATGAATATTTTTTTTCTAAGTAAATTAGATAGCTTTTAAATTATGCATCTGGCAAACCTTTACAGTGTATAACAAAGAACAGTATCAAATTCCTGTTCATAAAAACTGCATATTATTTTACTTTGCTACTCAAAAATCTTCTTGAAAAGGGCAATCCCACAACTTGTAAATTAAATGTATGTACAATAAGTATTCTGAAAAATCTATTTACAGTAAAGAAAGCACAAAGAAAAAAAAACAAAAATGCTTTAAAATATGTAGTAGGTTAAGAGCCTAATAGTTCCACATTATTTGCAAAATATTTAACATCTGATCTGCAAATAATCTTTGAATAAGCCTGATTGGCAAGGACTATTTCATGTCATCTGCCTCATGCTCAGGACTGGCTCAGATTCCAAGTTATTTCAGGTTGCTCACAGGCACATCTAATTAACTTCTGAATGCTTCCAAAGATGAAGACTCCACAACTTGCCAGTCTACTACAGTGTKTGACCTCCTTCACACTGTTTCTCCTCTTGACCTTCTACAATTTGTGTCCTTTGCTTTTCATATTTTCAACATGAATCTCTGAGCAATGTGGCTTCATCTTCTCCATCACCTGCCACTGGGGTGTAGTAAACAGAAATAAAGTATTACACAGCCTTCTCTTATGTGGACAGAGGAAATCCAGTTCTCTCAGACTCTTTGTATGCCATGTTCCCCAGTGCCCCCACTGTCCTGCAGGCCCTCCACTGGACTTGCTCCAGTGCATCAATGCCTTTCTCAATTCAGGGAGCCCAAAACACGACACGGTACTCCAGATGCAGTGTGACCAACGCTGAATAGAGGAGAAGAATCCATTGTAGCCCAGCTATCACATCAGTTGGCCACCTTTGCCCCAAGGGACAACTCTTGCCTCAGTTTCAAAGTTTTGCCTTCCGGTATCCTGAGGTCCAGTTTGCTTAAGTACTCCCTAACTTSGACTTCCCTGCCCTGTCTTGAAGTTCAGGGACCTCAAAAGCCTAGGAACAGCTCTTGCCAAAGCAAAGGCTGTAGTGTGCACCTTCAGCCTTTTCTGTATATTTTTCACYGCTTGGTGCTGCATCACACCATCTCCTTCAGTGTTCCTTGCATTAACAAGGTGCCTACAGACATCAGTGACTTACCTTCAACTCCAGCTTAGTTTTGGCTTTCCTACTTCCTTCTCTCTAGACCCAAACACTGTTTTTACATTCTCCATGGAGATCTGTCACTGTTTACAGATTCCATACATTTCATAGTTTGGGTGAGTCGACTAAGGAACTCCCCATTCAAGCGAGCTGTGCCTTTGCCATACCTGCTTGTCCTCTTGCCCAGGGAAGAGTATGTCCTTGTGCATTTGAGGAGGCTGCTCTTGAAGATCAACCAGCTATCCTGGGCCTCTCTGCAGTTCAAAGGGACCTGACATGGGATACTACCCCTATTACATGAAAAAGTCAACACAACCGTTCTGAAGTCCAATGTAATTTCTCCACTGCCTGTTCCTCTCACTCCTCTCAGATTCTACCACCTTACAGTAGTTTAGTTGGGGGTGGCATCAACCCTCCATTTCCACATTCACAAATAGCAAGAAATCTAAGCAGCATAGACAACTCGGAATAAAATATCTATCCAAATGTAAATTAGGAGAAATACATGGGAGATAAGAAAATTTTGAAGACGTGGTATTTGGGAGCTTTTCTTGGTCTCAGAGATAGAAATGGATCTTAACAGAGTGGATAATCATTATGATAACTGACACTACCAACTGGAAAGACTAAGACAGCAGCTTGTTCAACAAAAAGGAACAGGATCTATAAAACATACAAGGCTACATTTCCATTCCAATTTGCAAGCATATAGATAATTTTAGGATGATATGAGGCAAAGCTTTTAAAAATCTGGAGAAATGAGTAGCTGAAGTAGAATAATTATCTGACAGATGGAGATTGCCCAAGGCTGCCACTTGAACATATAAAAAGATGAGGCTGAGTTCATTTTTGAAATACRGCATTAAAAATTCCAAGAGCATCCTGAGTATTAGTTGTGGAAGGTATAAGATTTTGCTCAGCATACCAGAGTATAAATAGAGGTTGGATTCAAAGCTTTACTTTGAAAACAGTTTTTAAAGACTGAAGCTTTACAAAAAGATTTTAATATTCCTCATATAAGCAATATAGCATAAATATTTACAGCATAGCACCTCGGTAAAATGTCTGTCTACCAGCTTCCTTTGCAATGCCAATGTTGGAGCTGCACATGCATATTTCTGCCATGGTGGTGTTTGGGTTTCCCCTTCCTGTGCCACCACATTGTTCTTTCTACACATAACATCCTCTTCAACCCATTTGCACAACCATGCCTCTACATTTCCTATTCAGAAGATCAACTCTGGTAACAGGTGAACACCTGAAGGTAATAGCTAAGCAAATTACTGCTTTACTTTCACTCGCAACTCTCACAATTCCACAAAAAGTAAGCAATTGCAAAGCACACATGCTTTCTTTAACAGCAGTACAGCCATAAATGCACTTAACACATTCAAACATGCACTTCTCCTGCTGTCATACCCACACTGCACATCTTTGTCTCTATTTGCAACATCTTGTCCTTTTTTGTTCCATTATTGCTGCACAACTTCATCTACATTCTGCCTCGTAACTCCTCTGTACTCAACAGCAATGCAGACTGTGATCTCTGGAGACTAGAGGAATGTGGGATTATCATTTCTATCACCAGGGTATAACTTGTAATAGTCCCTTTCTGTGATTGATGGCATATGTAAGAATGAGTTTGTGCTCTTTGATAATGGACATTCTGCAAACAGGTAAGAAGGCAAAGACTTCACAGCCCAAACCAACAACTTCAGTATCACCTCAAAGTGGGAATGGGAAGAGAGGAAGGAGCACCAATACCCAGGTCATACAAACTATCACATCAGTTCTGCTAATTGCAGCAGATTCAATTAACTCACATGATTTTGCAGCCAGTCAATAAGGTTTTTTTTTCAAAGCTGAAGAGTGAAAAAGCTTATAAAAAGATAAGCAACCAGACAGACAACATAGCTACATGAGAGCAAATCAAGATCATCACAGCTATTTTGAATTAGTTGCAGCTTTTCTAGTTAACCAAACAAAATGGACAACATCACTTCTTCAAAAAAATACGACACCCACTTGCCTGTAGTCATGGTATCTAAATCTGGTTGTTGATCTGTCATTTCCAATGTAACCAAGGATTATCCCCACTATCCTTGAATGCATTGCATTTTATCTCCCATTTTTTATTACTTGACAATGTCCAAGCTAAACAGAACTTTGCCTAAACACTGTTTGTTTGGGGCTTTCCACACATGGTCCAGGTAATGGATACAATAAAAAAATATAAACTTAACACTAATAAATAGTTCATGTCTACTTCAGATTACTACGTTTTTTTTAGAGGAGTACATATTTGAAGATGATTAAAATCTTTGATGTTTTTCCAGCACTTCAAGGTACTATATAAAATCTATATTAACCTGTGATTTGAAATGGCATCAAATTGACCCAGTAAGATACTAATTCAAAGCAAATAAAGCCAAAACTTTTCTTGTAATTTGATTTTAGCAGTCTGATTCAGATAAAATTAAGGGACTTGCATGSGCTAATTAAAAATCTGTAAAAGGAAGCATGGACATTTAAGAAATTCTGGTTATGGAAGCTACCAGAAATATGGTACCGTGTGACATTTTCAGCTGATATTTGTGAAATTTAAATGAGGCTCAGAATTAGTTTGGGGTTTTTTTTTTTTGTTTTTTTTAAGAAATACTCATACAGTCAGACATTTTGAGAAAAAGAATTTCTACTACGGAAAAGCAGTCTTCCCTGTAATATAAGTGAGAAACTGCACACAGCAAATAAATATCCTTCCCATTCTCTGCYGATAACTCACAGGTCATTGGGAAATGCAGTAAATAGGTTTAAGACCCTCTTATTTTATTTTTTTTGTGAGCATCATCAAAATTTAGGAAAGCACAAGGTACTCTTATATGTGAGACCATTGTTCTAATAAACCTGAAATGAAAGAGAAGTGCTGGGAATTGGGTCAACCTTTTAAAACACATGTAACGTCAGGGTTTTTCAGTTCACCTGCTGTGTTTCATAAGAGACAAACAACGAAGTACTCTCTTGTGGTAGGGGGTTTTGGTGTTTTTTTTCCTTAAGACTAACTTTATTGATGTAATGAGGAGAGATTGAGAGAAASACCAAGCTGAAATTCTTGCAAACACAACACTAAAAGAGTTAATCTAACCATCATCCTGATGCTTGGAAAGGCTGGACTATGATAATACACAGGGGACAATTACCAAGGCTCAGCTGATAAGATGTAACCCACTAAGGTGCAATAATGCAATTTCTTTCAAATATGTGCACTGAACAGGAGTGTCAGTATTAGGTCACYGAGGTTAAAGAAACCCTGCCTTTCTTTGGGATGTAATAGTATCTTATTTCTTCATGTTTATTCTTTGTTATGCAGTCTTCATCTTTATCCGGCTTATTCTAAAACTATTTCAGAGMTCATAAGACCAATCCTTTTTAATTCAATGGCAAAACTCCCTCCAATATCAAGAGTGAAATAACTGAAGCCCAGATAAAAACAATTGGTCATTCATCCRTAACAGGACTACATCTGGGGTGAAACAGCAGCTATTTTGCAGTTAACGTTTCTATTGCAGACTGATCTATGGGTGGAAATGCTCAACTCAAAACACAGGGGAATTTACATAGATGGAAAATAATCACACTGACTAAAATCTGGCAAACTCCCCAGGGGTAAATCCTTTATTCAGATGAAAAATGCACAAGATTGTTTACAATTGTTCAGGATCTCAATTACATATGCTATCTAAAAGACATGTCCAACAGCTGACAGAACTCTAATCTCATGCTACTGAATAARTAATGCTCCTATATGCTTTTTTTCACTATTTGAGTGAGCAGGGAACTAGAAATGCAAGGCCTGCATGGCTGGAGCTTTGTGATTTGTTTCATTTTGTATCACTACTGACCAGGCTGTAAACCGTGGTTAAGATCACACATAATTGTAGAACAAGTTTAGTTATGTCTGAATTTCAAGATTTAAAGATGAGCCTGTAAATCAAAACAGAGGACTTCGAAATTACAGACAATCCCTGTGCACATTGTTTCAAGCTATTAAGTATTTGAGATCAATACTCTTTACTTGCGCTCCTTATTTGTCTGTAAGAGATGAATACAAAAATACTTCTATTTCTATTTTGGCCTAACTGCGCCAAAACAACATGCAACTTCTGTAAATTCTGTAACAGTCCTTCAGCCACATCTGCAGCATTTTGCTATCAAATGCCTGACAGGTTTACTGGCTGAATGGCAGATCCCAGGGGCTGTGATCAGTGGCACAGGGTCTAGTCAGAGGCTGCCACTAGTGGTGCCCCCCAGGGTTGTGTTGGGGGTCTACGATTGTTTAACTTGTTCCTCCACGCCTTGGATGAAGGAGCAGGAGCCTCCTCAGTGAATTCACTGATGACACAAAGCTGGGACAAGCGACCAGTATCCCAGAGGGCTGTGCAGCCCTTCAGGAGGRCTTGGACAGGTTGGAGGGATGGGCAGAGAGGAACCTGGAATTCAACAAAGGCAAATGCAGAGTCCTGCACCTGGGGAGGAATAACCCTGTGCACCAGGACAGGCTGGGGATGACCTGCTGAAAAGAGGAGGAGCTCTGCAGAGAAGGACCTGGGGTCYGTGGTGGACAACAAGCCCTCCTTGACCCAGCAGTGCCCTTGTGGCCAAGAAGGCCAATGGTATCCTGGGGTGCATTAGGAAGAGCATTGGCAGCAAGTCAGGGGAGGTGATCCTGCCCCTCTACTCAGCCCTGGTGAGCACACATCTGGAATGCTGTGTCCAGTTCTGGGCTYCTCAGTAAAAGAGAGACACAGAGCTTCTGGAGCAGGTCGAGTGGASAGCAACAAACATGACTGAGAGACTGGAGCATCTCTCTTACAAGGGAAAGGCTCAGGGAGCTGGGCCTGTTCAGCTCGACTGAGAGGCGACTTTATCAGTGTCTATCAGTATCTGAATCTTGGCTGGAGCCAGGCTTTTCCTGGTGGTGCCAAGCAATAGGAAAAGAGGCAATGGACAGAAACTGATGCACAAGAAGTTCCACCTGGGTAGGAGGAAGAACTTCTTTACTGTGCGAGTGACCAAGCACTGGAACAGCTTGCCCAGAGAGGTTGTGGAGTCTTCTGCCCTGGAGATACTCAAAAGCCATCTGGAACAACCCTGTGCAATGAATGACCCTGCTGGAGCAGGGAGGTTGGACCAGAGGTCCCACTGTGGTCCCTTCCCAACCCTACCCATTCCGTAATGCTGTAATGCTGTAATGCTGTTCTGGACTACTGAAGGAGAAATCTTTCTTWATCTAAAAAGTTGAAACCAGCATCAATGCTTGCTTTTAATCTTAGTGTGATGGGAGGAGGCAGGAAGCGTAATGTTGTCATGTTAGAATTGCAGTAACAAGACATTCAGTTCATCAAATCAAAATAGACTTTTAGTTAGTGCTCAGAACTCAGGAACTGTCTTTACACAGTCTAAAATTAGAGATGCTACTTTTAAAACTCTAGCCAACAATTTCAAAATCTGTATAATTCTGAAGGTTCTTCAAATGACTTTAAATTTTACACAAACTAACAAGTGAAGCAGGCAAGCCTGGAGTATTTCATTCACAATTTGTTTCACTGGGCAGAAGCTACTGTTTCATAAGGCATTATTTAAGATAAACACCTCTCTCCCAAGAGTGCTAAGTTGTTATTTTCTGCCCTGTACTTCATTAAATTTTATTTTTGTTGGATGAATGCACTTATGTTACTAGTAGCAGTCAATTGTTATGCGTGCTGAAGTAAAACTTACCTGGAAGAACTGTACTTTATCTATCAAATATCGGATTCTAGGATTTTTAATATGCATGTGAGAGCAGCATAAACACTGATATATTTAAATATTACATTATTTAGAGAGTAATTCAGGTAGTTATTTCCATAATACAAGCACTGCTCTAATTTTTACATAGCCGAAATATGATATAACTTTTCTAAATGTCAGAAAGGGATTCAAATTCCACAAAGGATTATCCATTCTTTAATAACTTGCTATTAACTGCTGCTAACTTCTCAGAAATAGCTTTTTGCTGGCTCATATTTTATAACCTTGTCATGTTCCAATCAAATACTCTATGATGTAATATATTAAACGTAACACAATAGCACTGAGAGTTTTGTATTTGAAATCAGACATCACTAACCAACAAATACTCCTTTATTAATGTGAAATGAAAAATGCATTGCATTTTGCTTCTGAATCACAAGCTAGTACTGTATATTTGTAAACTTCAGCAGAAGTCATAAGTATACTGTATGTATACTGTAAAGATAACCTTCCTATCAAATAATAGGCCATTTAAAACTTATTTTTTACTTAAATATTTCATATTACATCATCCTGTGACAAATAAATTGCAAGCAAACATAAAATATTGTAATGAGCTGATTATCTGAAGTAAACCAAAATATTTCTGTATATTCTCTGAAACAGCTATGTTGTTACTAAGGACTTAATATTGCATTTTCAAACACAAAAATTATACAGATAATTCTGACTTCATGAAACACTGAGAAGTTATCAGTTGAATAGATTTGGCAGAAGAAAAACATATCCTTAGGATTCTCTCTATTCACCAAACATTTTTATTAACATGACATGCAGATGTCTAAAAGTTAAATGCGCCCTTATTAGTACTCTGGAATATTGGAGCAATATATGAATTAATAGTTTAATCATATTGATTTGCCTGTGGCACCAAGAAAAAGATAAGCTAAATGTCAGGATTTCACACTGTCAATTGAAATGAGTCCCAGATGTTAAAACACTAAGCAACATAAAAATCATTAATTTAATTTTAAACTACATCTTTTCCAAAGCAAGCTTTAATCTAGTGAATCCATCTTTCCCTTCCCCTCCCTGGTACAACCAAACATGGAAATCACCCCTATTTAATATGTGCAGCAACTGAACTAGGCAAATAGCACGTAGAACTGATGTAAAGATTCTCATGTCTTCTGCTATTAGAATTCACTGGTTTTGATTAAGATTTTAAAGGCTTTAAAGACAATACCAAACAATGTCTAATGAGTAAAAATGTCAGGCTTTGTTTTTCTCCAAGAAAACAAGTGCTGTTTATCATTGTGCACAGTTCTAAAGCAGAAGAAAACTTAGGTTGTTATTATTTCTAAAAATCAATAAAAAACAGTTTAAAGAATTTAAGCTAATACAGCCTGCCTACTCTCAAAAACATATGGATGAGTGCCAAATCCAAAAGGGACTTTTTTCCAGAAATTTGATGAAACTTAATTTAAGAATGAGTAAATTCACAATATAAACATCTGCCATTGTTTTCAGTACAACACTAATTATAACAGTTGCTTATATTTTGATTGAACAAATTATGGAGAATATAGAAAGGCTTAGCCCCAGGAAGTGTCAAGAAATATCAGAGGAGAGATTAACTGCTAAGGGACATTCACACAAGTGTTATAGATTTTAAAAGGGAAGAGATTACATACCCCTCTCCACCAATTCTTGTTATCTTTAGACGAAAATCAACAGAGTTCAGGCTGGGTGGCTTCCATTTCAAAATATCATCACATCGACCAGGCTTGTATTTCTGAAGTAAATTAAAATGCAGTTTAATTATGCTTATTGGTTTTCACTGGTTTTAAAAGTAACAATTCAGCCTTTCAGACTACATTAGCTGTCTCTAATGAATAACAATACTTAGTGACTGAAACAATGAATACCATTACCATGGAGGTAGTTGTGCTTCACTACTTTATTTGCAGCTCCCTTTAAAACTGCTTAGCACTGTAGCTATGCCATTGCATATAATAAAAAGCTGAGAATGGAAATAAAAATCAGCATACTTCATTATCTCTCTCTGGCTAATGGAAAATTTTAAGAAAGAAAATAAAACAGCACAGAAAGAAATAAAAACACTGACACAACATACAGAAAAGACATTTAAAATAATCTTAATATTTTGGAACAATTTTATGAACAGTATTTTTGTTATCCTTGCTGTTGGCAGACACAACATGAAAAAGCCAGAAGCCACCATACTGCCACCTATCAGAAAGACTTATCAGAAACACGTTCTCTCATAGCAAATGAATTTATGTGAAGATTAAAGAACATCATGATATATAGGAACATAAATAAGGCAGCCTCTTGCTAAAGGGAGACAGTRCACATTTGAACCACAAGATGAAAGRATAAWTTTTYTTTTAAATTAGAGCTTTAGTTTCTCATGGTCTCTACTAACATGTGATTTTGTTTACTAAGCTGTCACTTTGCTCATCCTCAGCTATTAGAGAGAGTTAACTTCCTGACCCTTTCCTAACCAGAACATCTTTAATGACAATGGAGAAAATGAGAACTAACACGAACAGGACAAAAGTAAAAGAATAATTTGGAGATGCATGGAATGAGAAATTTTACTTCTGAATTCATTTACAGTGAGAAAATTCATGCAATTTTACTTGAAAAATAAAACTAACCAAGAATATCCACTGTCTTTTGGTAACAGAACAGTCATCAGCATGTCATTCATGCTGTTCAATATTTTCAAAATAGAGAATTCACTGATAAACCTAATGGTTCTAGATCTAAAATGACAAAAGCAGATGAATTTTCTGTTTTCTGACTGAAGAATGTGAAGTTACTATTTCCAAAASAAATGCAGCATATGTTATCATTCCTTGATAAAAAGATGGTCATTAATTCTTAATGATGCAAAAAGGTTGGACCAACCTCTCTGAATCACAGCACTGAAWTTATGAGGAAAAGCTACATCTGATCTATATAAAAACCTTCCTCACTGGAGCTCTCGTATCCTGATTGACAACAACCAACAGCATGTGCTCAGGAAAGATGAAAAGCAAGGCAATTATATATAGTTTTTCTACTACCACTCTTTGAGAAACTATCCATTTTGAAGCTCAGAGACTTCCTGATGTGGATGTGATTCCTACATATTTAGTTATTTTCAGTTTCTCTGCATGAGCTTGTAYAGTTTCCCAGTAAAACCATGTAAACCTCCACCAGCTGTAAAAGCCCGTGGCACCRTGTTTCACGCACAGCTTGACTACCTTGCAGCAATAAAACCACCAGCATTTGTTTATTTTGACAAAGGTTTTGTTRTTTTTGAAGACTTGCACTTCCTAGGGATCACACTAAGAGAGATGCTTAACAATCAAAGCCTATTGTTTCCATGCCACTCACAATTTCATACGCCTCTGTATGCATAGAAATGCACTCAGCTCGGAGGCTATAATTTTACATGCATAGTTACAATTTTTTTCTGCACTTATATTACTCTACATTTATCTACATAAAAGTTTATGCACTCTTTTATCACTCAGCCACCCAGTCTTGTAAGAGCTTACAATAATTCAACACATTTGGGAGCAGCCCTTGCTGATCCATCAAGAAAACATCACTGAATAGCTCACCCAAATTTCATGATCGCTTACATGCAGTACAGGTGACTCCCTTCCCTGGTGAGGACTGCACAGTAGCCCATGCCTTCACTCCTACTTTTTAACCAATTAGATGGCTGTGCAAGAACCTTTTAAGTCACACATTAGTTTCTTCAAGAAAATTTTGATAAGAGGCTTTCTGGAAGTCTTAGCAAGAAAGACATATGATCCTTATTCCACTGAGTTTTGAACCCTTTGTTGAAGAGGTATAACTTTCCTTTCAAAAAGGTATATAATTCTCACCAACTATTTCAATCATGTTCACCCAGATATCAACTACTGTATCACTGCTGTATCCAGTCCAAATACCAAACTTACAGGACTTATTTCTTCCCTGATCTTCCATGATACCTGTCCCTAACTTCTTTTTTTTTTTTTTTTTTTTTTTTTTTAACTGGTATTGTATTTCTACCCTCACATGTTTAGGTCCTAATACATATTTTTCACATAGGATCTACTATCCAGTTTTTTCAAACTCCTTCTCCTAGACTGACAAGTTATACCCTCCTAAAAGTTAGTAAGAAACCAACTTCACAACAGACAGGAACAACTATTCCAAGATCAGTAATGAAAAKCAATGTTTTGACAGAATATATCTGCATACCCATAATTACGCTGCAGGATCCACAATTTTGACTCAAGCTAAAAATTAACTGGTTGGCTTGCTTGAAGGGAATGGGGGAGGATTTTTTCATTTACATGAAATGTAAATTTTCTTTATTTTCTTTACCTCTAGAACCAGCACAGTGTGAGACAAGCCTCAACTAAACATTTTGTTCTATCAATAAAAAATAATCTCTACCACACCTCAAGCTAGTCAAAGATATCTCTCTTAGCAAGCAGTGACAATAAATATACCCTTTTCAGTATTACATTTAGTTTTGACCATTGTCAAATAACAGCCTTTTCACTTTGCAGCAATTTGCTAATACCRAATGCCTAGTAAAGATAACAGGTAAATTACAGATACCTTTCAGAAAGTTACAAAGGCTTAGATAAGCCATCAGATTTCAAAGCTCTTATTAAGAACAAGTTATACAGCTCCCCTCTGCTCCCCCTCAACTTCTTCTGTTACCATGAAAGTCAGAAATTCACAGAAGTCTAGCTCCAAATGAGAATTCATCCAAAGGCCACTTTAATAATCCCTGAGAAATAGATTAATTTTTGTAACAGGTGAATCCACACACACAAGACAGCATTAGCAAGTTATTGAATTTGAATGTTAAGTGCTAAATCAATTTCTTTAAACATRAGCTGAAGCCAAACAAGAATTCTTCTTGTTAAATATGTGAAAACTTCACCTTAGATGAATCACTGCATACTGCAGACCTGTTCTGCATGAAGTTACTCTTTATTTTAATTCCAAACCAAAATGTGAAGCAATCTGTTTGAGATCGAACTACACCCTAGCATTTTAAATATAGCGTTCAGTGCAATGATATCCTCACCACCACCCCCCAACAAATATGTATGTACATGACTACTTCTAAAACATATCAGATCCCCTATCATCTCAATTACAAAGTTCATACTTCAATCTGAAACCTGTCACCCTAGTCTAAGCACAAAAATTAGAACTTCATAACAAAAGGGTATATTGACAAATCAGAAAYTATCTCAACAAGCTTTAAAGGATTGGACTAGGTGACCTCCTAAGGTCCATTCCAATCTAAATTATTATACAAAACTGTGTCTCTCTTTACTTGCTTGTTCTTTTAGCAGCCATACTGAGTGCATTTTAGTTTCCACAAGCAACATCCATTCAAAACAAATCCCCCAATTGTTCCTATTAGCTGGGCAGCTCTGGGTCATACCAATTGCATTCCATCAACATAAACCAAACTTGAAGTTTCACTTCAGGGACACACCTAATGCCCTTCAYGCCAAAATACAGACACTGGAGGCCAAGGCAAAGGCTGTTCCATTGCATTGCTACCTTGCACCTACAGAGCACAAACAAACCTGAGCTGTGAAGATACCCTGCAATATCCCCAACTGCTACTTCAAAGAAATAAGGGTATCAGTACCTTCAGCTGGCTATGAATCCTGAGGTCTCCAGTTTTTACATTGCTTTTATGTCTATTTACATCCACTCACCATCTACCCAACACTTCYTTTATCTTTTTAGTAGCAGCAGTAGTAGTGGTATAAATGCCCTATCTTCTGTGGTCCTGGCAAAACCTCAGGCCCTTCCTTTCGTCAARAGGATGAAGACCAGGGACAACAGATATGTCAGAAGCAGCATGGCAAATGTGCCCCTACCATGGAGATCCTGAACTTCAGGCAAGGATTCAATAATGACCCTAAACCTYGGGTGCACATCCAACACCCTGGGAYGCAGAATCATCACTGWAGACAGCTMAACAGAAAGCGCATTCTCTGGCATCCCTCTTAGGCTGCTAAGCCCACTGATTCCTCACCTCAAACTCAATTCCATAGGCTCAAGTGGGTCTAGTCAAACCACTAGGATTTTGTTAGAACCATTTTGGCACTGCAGGGCACAGTGACATGTTGTTAGTCATGTTTGAATCTCAATCCCCTGCCCTGTCCCAGAGTACAGTCTAGTTCCCTGCTTCCTCCACAGCTGCCCAAGAGGAGGCAACTCCTTCTACCTCTMCCATCAGATCAAGAGAAAGGCTGGCCCTCAAAGCCTCCAGTTCTGCTGTCTCAACTTTTCTGACCCACTTCTTGTCAACTGCAGACAGCCTCACACACAGGTTTGGGATTTGCCTAAGGCCATGGGTCAGCATTTGCATGCAATGGATGGCACAGCACAAAGCTGAAAGCCTGGGCAATGGAGATATAAGAGGCCCATAGCGAGGATAAACTTTCACACCAAATAGCTGCTTCCACATGGGTTTCTGCTTAGTATTTTGTAGGAGGAAAAGCGGGGTTAGTTTCTGGGACTGCATTCTGGGCAGGCAGTCTGGGGTGTGGGGTGGTGTTGAGTCACCATGAAGACACCCACCTGGAAGACTGAGTGACTTCAGCCTAAAGTCTAGACAAAACAAACGGCTTCTCCTAGAGACTGAAAAGGAAGAGCTGGTGGGATGATCAACAGGGAAGTTCGTGCCTCATCAAAAAGAGGAAGAGAAGGTTTCCATTACAAGGGTGGACGTCTCACTATCCTATAAAGTCTAATCAGTTAGCTCTACCTCCCTTAACCCTTCCTAAATACCATTCCCCTTAAGTGCAGGCAGTAGCTATCAAAGGCCACCTTACCTTTCCCTTCCTCCGTATCTTCCCTCACTCCTTCCAAATGACAGGAAGCCAGCAAATAACCCAGCTTTTTCTTTTTTTTTTTTTTCTTGTAAGTGGCACAGCACTGCTACTTATCAGTTCTAATTTCTCCTCAGTAAACTGGTCAGACCTTACCCTGCAAAGTATCTGAAGAGCTGCACAGCTGGCTGCTGCAGGCACACACCAGTTTGGAAAAAAGGCTAAAGCAAAGGGCACAGGAAGCTCAGGGAAGGTTTGTTTACATAGTCATGCTTGCCCAAGAGGTACAGAAGGTTGAGTACCTTTGAGGAGTGAGGGCAGAGCAGGTGGGAGGGGATGGGCTTAACCAAGACAGCTACTGGGAATCTACTGATGTTTTTTTGAATCATTACATGTAGTTTGCCACATGCAAATGATATTAGCATCTAACCACACTGAAATGTAGATTACTGAAATTACTGAAAATGTAATAAAGTGCAATGAAGTATCCTTGAACATGAAATATAAAATTAAATATAAAACCTAACTACTAAATATAAAACTTAACGACAATAAACCTATAATAACAACAAATTTGCTCCTCTTACCACTCAAAAAAGTGATAAATGCTTTATCTGAAGAGCTCTACTTAATTCTGAGGCCTCGTAATCCATAGAACAGCTGCTGACCTGCTCAATCTAATAGTTTGCATTCAGCTGGGTAAACATAAAAACACAATAATTACCCAAAATGTGGTTTTATTTTCTTGCACTACAGACCCTGGATCATTTTAAAGAACCAAAAGGATTGATTATAATCAATCATTTCAGACTAGACTTTATAAAGAAATGAGCTGAAGACACATAAATTGCTAACATTGTTCACAGATTATGTGAATAAATCACAACAATGGATCAAGAAACCATGAAATCAAAAGCAACCATTGAATCAATTCTATAGTCATAGATTTTTAAGACTAGAAACCATTACTGGGCTCATTGACTCAGCCCTGTTGCATATAGAACAGAGAAACTTGAACAATAATGTTTATATCAAGTTTATAACTCCCATCCAAACTATAACAATGTTTATACCAAGYTTATAATCCCTATTCAAAATACGACACACCTTTATGAAAGATACCAAGTAAAAAAAAAATCACCACATTATGTATCTATGGAAGCTACCACTGCCATGTAYTCTACTTGTGCTTAAAAATGCTTAATTCTACACTAAGTCTTGTTAATGCCTTACTTTAGACTGATGCCTGGCTCTCCAATACTCCTTTCATTGCTTATGCATAAAGCAGTACACAAAGTGGATTTCTATTCTTTTGCATTGAACTGAGAGGTGTTGATAACAAGCTCAAATAATTCTTTTCAGATTCATGCCTTTATCTGAGACTTAATACACTTACTCCAGGAAACACAGCCCACATTTGGCTGTATTCAAGCAACATCATAAGATCAAATCATCCAGTTTAGCCTACGTGACTGATCCTTCAGGAAAGCAGGTAAGTTTGCTGAAAAAGTTCGAAGTATTAACGTGACCATAAAGACATGCAAARTCCCAACATTATCATTAAAACCCTTCATGGTAACATACTTTTTTAACTGTCATTAAAAAAATACAAAGAACAAAAAACAAAAAACMARCAAACAAACAAAAAACACCAATAAAGAAAACCCTRAACATAAGAGAGTAAAATCTACTTGAGCAAATAAGTTATTCCACCAGCAGTTGAACTGTGACCCTTAGCTTCTTCAAATATTGCCTTCTGTCCCTTCCAGCATCCCTCCTTACTTCCAACTCCATCAGTTCCTCAAAGTACCCACATAAAAACTTAYGACCTCACCATAGTTCCCACAGACCATCACTGCAAATCTCCATGTATTCTACTTTCTTCACCTGRGAGGGAAAAAGCTAAGCAAAAGGGAATGTGGCACCAGAAATTTCTTGGTCATTGATGCATAAATATGATTAATGCTTGTTTTTGCAGTTTATGGAGCTGGACACTGAGAAAAAGGGAGATACTAGTCTGATCATAGGCCCACTATACTCCCTGGCTGAGGAGCAAAARGCTCAGCTTTTCTTAGTGAAGTCAGAGGCAAAGAGATTACTTGAGAAGACTGMTTTCAGAGCAGTGGGCTCACCCCTAACTCACATCTTTAGAGGTAAAGGCAAACTGTGTTGTTCACTATGGTATTTATGGTGTTTGGTGGTGATCACTGGTCATCTTAAATTATCCATTGCACCCACAAAGAAGGCTACTTTGCATGTTGGTGATCTAGSAGATAAAGGAGAAGAATGTCCAAGAGCAAAAGCCTTCAGATTCAAACAACAGGGTGTCTGACTACAAAGACTGATACACAGAAAAAGTGACTAAAATGAATGCATTGATCTGAAATGGACATTAGAAATAAACACCTGGACAACACTATATACTTTGACCCAACAACAGACAGTAAGAGAAAAGTATTTTTCTTCATTTTTGCACTAAACCATTATATTTACTTCTTATTTAAAATACATCAGGGCTGGCCAAACTGATTATCTGTCTTTGCCAAATACATTCCACATACCAGAGAGGCAGAAAGGGAACTCTTAAAAAGGCTGAAGAATTCAGAGGCATCTAAGAAACTTCTATGAATGAATGCAACAGATGAAACTTTTGACAAATGCAGGTTAGCAAGGGAAAGAAAAGCACCACTGAAAAAAGGTGCTTAAAAAAATCTCTTCAGCGGCACTCGATGTCGCAAAGATTATCAGGATTCCTTTGTTCTTYACAAAAACAAACCAAATGCACCAAGTACTGATTTCTTTCTTGTAGGCATTTGACATAATTTCTGTATAAAGTCTGGAGATAGTAAAGCAGGCATTTCTTTTRATAAATGTGAGTCAGCTGGGAAAAAAARGTAATTCYTTCCTTTTCAAAAACCTYTTTCAARTAAAAGAAATTAATAAATGCTGCTTCTAATGTTTGGTGGTATAAATTACTGATTCAAACCACCTGAACAATCAAAGAGCTGCAGTCCTCACTAAACATCAGCTTYTTGCCTGATTCAGTGATTTGATCAGAACACAGAGACACACTGATGTTCAACAAATATTTGATCTGCTTGAAAATAAGGTGGTTAATTAATTCCGGACATTATAAAAAGTAATGTTGTCACATTCTTGAAAGCAAATCTGCAACAGTAAGTATAGAGGTTCAAAAAGATGGGAAAAAGACAAGTTTCCTGACTCAGCTCAACGAATTTAGTGTCCATTGTTAAGCCAAAAGGATGACAGAGCCAACTCCAGATAACATAGTTTAAAAATAACTTATTACTTGACAGTGAAGTATCCATCCTTTAATTCCATGTAGTCAAACAAATTTGTGTCAATTCTTCAATTCCTCCACTTTAAAAATCAAAATAAGGAAAAACTAACATGTTTTAAGACCCAACCACATCTGAATTGCACAAACTTTTCCTTTAGAGTGTTCAAGAACTAAGTAGGAATGATACTTTTTAATGCATTACGACCAGTTAGTTGTCAATAGCTGCTTTTATTGAAAAAATGTTATTGTACCACAATTTRTCTCTTATAAAACTGTGACTTGAAGCTATATGAAGTAAAATGAAAACTATTATAATCACAATTACTTATTAAATATTAAGCTTAACTGTCATACTGGACTAAGAAGCAAAGCATGCACTCATTTAAATACTGTTAGATTATGTTTTATACTAAGGATTTTAACTTGAATGCCAATCAGGTTTAGAAGGTTAACCTGTATGCAGAAATTATTTTGTTAATATGTTAATAGAAAACTGKTTTTTTCCAAATCTGCCTCTGATCCTCAAGCTAATGCAATATTTATGTTGGACTTCTTTGGTAATTAGTGGGCTAAACTTCTTCTCCTCTTGCACTTTAATTTAGCTTTATACCTCCAGCTTCATTAAACATCTTGTTTCACAGTTATACTAATAGCTTTTCTCAATATTCCATTAACAAGGAGAAAAATATGAGGCCATTTTATTCATAGCTAACATAATTTACATATTAATCCTGTTAATATTTGATAAATGAAGTTCAGATCACAGCCAAAACCCTATGTTTATAGCTGAATGTATCAGAATGCAGCAGGCACAAAGTTACACACTGGTCTTTCCTCCTCTCCCCCAGCAYATTTTTATAAGCAGCAAAACCCTGTTCTTGAAAATTTCCTTCCTTTCACTGAATATTATGATCTGGACAAAGAAACTCCAATACTTGGGTCTGACGCAAAACCAAAAAAGTAAATGGTTTTGAATTGTTGGCTAATGTATATATGGTCCAAAATGGACTAACTGGTGTCTGCCTTTGACTATAAACTCTGCTTTTGGCAAATTAAGGTAACTGTCAAAAAGCTACATACTGCTACCTTTGTGACAAATAAATCTCCTGATGACAGAACCACAATGCCCACATAGTCAAAGGAACTGGTGATGGTCCATGATTGCTACTTAAGATATTAGCTTTATATTGCTATTGACTATTTTCTAATTTTCTCATTTTTCAYCATCACTACTATTTATAACCTCATTATATATGTGCTGTGTAAGTCTTCTGGAAAATTAACACAATAGAAACACTCAAGATACTTTGTCTTCCATTGCTGTATTTCATTCTTTATGTCACTTTGTATCACTAACTTGAACTGAGATGGCCTCAGGATGTACCAGCAGCGCAAACTGTCAACAGGACCTACTGTAGCTACTTCTCCAGATGCAATTTTCTTTAAAATWAAGCTTCACAACTCATTATCAGCCTTAACTAGAAATTAATAAAATGGAAAAGCTCATATCTACATAACTTTTCCTCAGCCATCCATAGTTAATTTCCACCTGTCTAGAAACACAGATAAACAAACCCAGAGACAAAAAACTATAAGGCTTAAAACAACTGTCTATAAAGACTGATGAGAGCTAGGTTAAATTAGAGTAAATCGCAATCTCCAAAAGACCCTATGATATATGCACTTAAATCAATCTTCCTTCATTTCCATCCACCTTTTTGCCCAAAACAATCCGCCCTTTTTGCCCTCCTCCAATGTGATCAGGAAGCCCTTCTCTTCCTGAATACTTCAACACAATCCTTGCCATAAACTACAGGAATTAGTTTGGCACTAAGTCCAAAAGTTCTGTTTACYTTTGCTTTTGAGGAGGCCACAATCATGGCAGACTGTGGTTAAAGCCAGTCTGACTTAGGCACAACAGTGACATTGGTGCTCTAAGTGCTAAATAAAACATCTCTCCAATAASCACCTGTTTCCCCCATGGTGAATGGAGACAGATCTGAAGCTCTGCACAAGTTGACAAACCTAATTTAGGAGGAGCAGACTCACTAGGAGAGGGCTTGCTCCACCTCACTGAATATATGTTGTACTTTGGCACTTCCAATACAAGTTCCTTTACAAGATCATATGCTGTTCTCTGTATTTTCAGATTCACACACTCTTCCTGAAGTCATTACATCACTATAGGTCTGAAAGATTCAAACATCTTTAATAAGAACATATGAGATTACTAATGCTGCTTTTTTTCTGCTATTCTTTCAGACTTCACTAGTATTAATATACCTAACAGAAATGCAATGTTTGGAACGACAAGCCATGGTTTTAAAGGCAGGAGGAATTTTAATTCTGTTTTATTTATTAGAGGATTTATCCTGTTTTCAGTCAGCACTAACTGAAATTTAGAAAGCAAATGGAAAAAAATTTTGACAACTGTATTGCTAGATACCATAACAATGTTCAGCTGATGCTTTCTGTGTGCACAAATCATAAACTTGGAAAAACTATTCTAGAGTTGCTAGCACTTCAAATTTTAAATCTTMATTTTCTCTTTCCATTGTATGTTTAACATGAGTCTATTCAAATTCATCTCTGGTGAGCTGTTTAAGACTTCATTTCCTAACTCACAGCCACATCCACAAAGGATGAAGGGACAACTCTGAAGTAAACTGTTGGGAGAACAAAGATAATACGGAAGCATTCCTGGCTCACTCTTTTACTGGATTTTCTTTTCTTTCTCTYTACAGCAATACTTATTATTCTTCTCTATCCTAGCAACACAACAAATCTTTGAAAGACTCTTAGGAAGATCATCTTCCTTCTAATATTCCTTCCACACTTTTACTGTGAAAATAGCCTTGGTCACATAAAGCCAGCAATGCTGGAGAACACATCAAATTTCATTGTATAAAGTGATGTGTACTTGCTTCATTGCATCATTTGTTTTATGAGCCTTACTGTTTATGTCTCTTTACAAGTTTAAAATGTTATACATACCAGCCAAAACCTTCTCTCATTTCTCAAACCCGATAGCACCAATCTCTCTTCATCTTCTGTCCTTTCWTTGTTACCACCTCTACTCCAACTCAAGTTTAAGTGTAGTCATCATTTAAATTTACACCAGAGAGAGAAGGAAGTCAGTCTCTCAGATGACTTATTTCTTTGTGGGTAGTTACTTTGTGATGAAAGGTTCCTAGAAGTCCTGCAAAAATTGGGCTGGATCAGCAGGAAGTTTGCAGTGCTTCAARTCTGACAGCCACAGCATCCCTAATATAACAAAAGAATCTCCATGAACTGAGCAGCAGTGCTCTTGGCTGACTCACTACAATAATCCAATTTGGAAGCTGGGTAATTTATCAGTATTAGAGGCCACATTTGCAGAAGCTCCAACCTGTAAATTTAAGGCTTCACCACAACATCGGTTTTGTTGATATTTTTTGTAAGCTATGATGATAATCAGTATACCAGGAATAATATTGCAGAAAATCCCCTCAGAGCCCAGGAAGATTAATGAAAACTACCAATCCTAAACAGAAAGATGCAAAAATATATTTAAAAAATACTTCTTGAGGAATACCAATCTTTAAAAAAAAAAGAAAGCCTTATATCAAAATGCAATCAGTAGGCTGGAGCTTTTAGCTAATCTGAACACCAGGAGAAATGTGCAAGTACTAACTAAGAAATTGCAGCATGCTGGTCTCAGACAYAGTCTAATTTCTCTTTATAATTCCAGAGCTAAAAAGCCCCTAGAGCCKAACAGATATGCCTGAAAGATGATGCACAGAATTGCCAGCAGGATTTTTTTCTATTGTTGCCATGTTGCCAAATGTATGCTACACAAAATTGTCATTAAGGGCTAGCTTATTACATCTTCCAGGRCTACAAATCTCCTTGAATTAAATATTCATGAGTCTTGCTTGGAATGCTGAATCCTGCGGTCTTTTATAAGAAACAGTAGAAACTAGCCTTTTCAATTGCGTATTCCAGTACACAAATTATAAAATTATGAGTTTTAATCATATTAAATTCATCATTAGCCATTGACATTAAAACAGAAAATCACATATTTCACATCCTTATTTTCACAAGGAAATATTCATACAACATGGAAGTTAGGTCCAACCAGTAGAAGTCAGCATGTGCTTCAGAGGCACTCACTCTGCAAATAGCAAGCTGATGTGCTCAGAGGTGAAAAGCAAAGTGGGAAAAATACGTATATTGAAAAAAAAAAAACCCAGCATGTAATTTCTCTTTCAAGTTTCCTACAAGACTAATACAACTTAAAACTGGGAGACCAATTTAGATAATGAGCAGGGAAAAATCCTCATCTAAGAAGAAAAAAAATACCATGCCAAAGGAGMAAAGGAAAAGATCCTGCCCACTCTTTCTGTGAAATTAAACTCTGTAGTTCTGACTTAGGAACAAACAAGTCAGTGTCTCTGAGTAAGAAGAGGTTAAGTTGAATAGGGTAGTTATTTGCTSAGCACTGTAAGTAAAGGGAAAAGAAATATAGGTTGTATTTTAAAAGCATTCCTCAAAAAAATCCAGATACTGTGAAATAAGTTGCTATCCTTCTAGGAAATGACATTCTSCCATTAAAAGCAGTGGTTCTGATGTAAATTGTTCATATTACCTTGTAAACAAACAATAGTTTCTGCCACATTGGATTTTTTTACCCCTTCTACAGAGCATGACCACACAATCACCCATCAGACATGCAACACAATCTCTGGTTTGAATGCTGGGATTGAGCACCTGCCATGAAGAACCTGTTCCAACTTCTCTGTTGCTGGCAGGGAGCTTTCATTCTGTTATTGGCAGAAGAGTTAGAGTCAGACTTTATTCTCCTTTTTCTTAAATGTTTCTTTTTTCCTTATACCAAATGTTAAAATGTTAATGTAGCTATACTTTGAGCAGGCAAGCAGCTGAAGGGCAAAAGAATTMAGGGAGGGGGTAAGTGACAATTATCATTTGCCAAAACAAATGTCATCAGGTTTAGCTGCTATTAAACAGTTTAACATTTTAACAAGGGGGAATAGAAGAAGTAAGCACTTTAAACACTAAACACTAGTATGTACAGTAAACACTAGTATGCACAGTTTTTCCACAAACAAATATAAAATGCATTTAAAAACAGTATTCTATTTCTTAAGAAAGAGAACTACAACTCATAGCGCCAATTCACCGGCATCCATCAAATGAATTGAAATGTTCGATGTGCAGTCACTGGGAAATTCTGGGAGAAGAAAGCAGACAAACCTGAGCCAATTCAAAAGAAGCTTCTTTCAAATCTGATTTCCCTCCCCATGCATCCTTTTTCCTAATGTCATAAAAAGACAACAGTCCTTTCTTTAACCTCTAGAACATAAAACACAACTGAGAATGCCATAGGGAAAAAATAAGATCATTGGTTCAAGCAAGAATCTGTAATGATGTTTGGAAGATTGTTTAAAAATATTTTCCCACCTGCAAGATAAAGCGAGTTTATAATTTCAATGTAAACGTTACAAAAATGCATGCTAGTATGAATTCTGAGCTAATAAATTAGATCTCTGTGAAGCTCAATCCTACTTGTGAAATAACTTCAATGGAATCTTTTAAAAACTCTCTTATTGCAGAATGAGAGGTACAGAGATGACAGCAAAGTGAACAAGTCCACAGTCATCGATCCAGCAGGTACTCCAAAAAGAATTAAGAGTATCATGTGGAAGTACAACTCTCTTGACACCAAGAACAGTAAGTACCATGTTCATTTTATGAGCTGTCTTGTAAAGACCTTTTCTACTGTTTAGTACATCCTCAACAGAAGGAGAACATGACTTTTATAAACCAAAATCATTCACTAAGCTATTTGTTGAAATTAATTCTAAAGTTGGGACAAAGAATATGAATCTTAGCATTAGCAGATGGGGAGTCAGTGGCACCAGTTTTGGCAGAAAGATCTAGAAATTCAATTCAAGTAGAAACCAAAGACATTTTGTCTAAAATAAAGCTATAACAACGATTGTAGTGAAATACTACAATTATTGGGAGAATATTAGATGAAGCACTCTTCCTCATTTACCAAAATACTAGAATAAGTGGACCAAAGTTTTAGCTGTGTTACACAGACAACATTTAGGTTATTAGGCACTTGAGCCTATTTTTCCCTTAGCTGCATATGTGCTTTTGAAATGTGTGAAACTGGGAAAAGCTCTGAAAAAAAAAAGTATTTCAAAAGGGGCATTAGCTCAGGTCCTGACAACTGTTTATAACTGCTGCAAACAGACATATTACAGAATAATAYGCTCCAAGAAGGTATCACAAAGGATCAAAAGCTTTAGACTCCCCCTCACAACTGGGGGTAAAAGAGAAAGACCATTAAAACAACAAAATCACTCCAGGACACTAAAACCTAATAAGAGAAGAAGAGTAGTGCACAAAGGGAACAACAGTCAGCTGTTCATTAGGAACAGAAGGAAAGCAATTTTGTCTTGGGGTGGCATAAGAATACTTAACGGTATTTAACTCCCTACACCCCTCCTTCCCAGCACCCTTCCTACATGAGAGAATGGGTCACACAGCGGTGTTCAACAACCAGTATTGTTCCCTAAGTGCTTCTATTCCAGCACCTGGGGATCATACCAACCTGCATTTAGGGAAAAGAAGCAAACTGTGACCACGTGTGACTGCAGTTGGAAATGCAGGAGTGCAGTCAGAAGCTGCCTGCAGGTGACCATGACATTGCCCTAACAGTTACTAAAGAAACTCCCCTTTATGGAGAGCTGCCAAGATTTTGAGCATGCCTCAAAGCCACTTCTTTCATCTAAAGAAAAAGTTTTTATAATTTACCCCTAAGCCAATAACTGATCCTTAAATAGTGAGCTACATCATGACTTGAATTAAAAATTTACTGTTATTCAAAATTCCACTCCAGTACAAGGCAGTTCTCASAGTATAAAACCATTAGCTACACAGCTAAACATAATTCTTTTCTAAAACCAGAAAAACTCTACTTCTTGAATAGCTGTAGGCTTTTTTAAGCAACCCAAATGTATACAAGCAGAGCAGTATAGCCAGTTAAAATCAACCAGGAATATCTATGTAAGTAAAAAAATACTATTAGAAAACCCTTGCTTTCTACGTGATTAAAATTTTAGTAACTTTTGTCCCTTCCTTTTTTTCCTGGCCAATCACCATTAATATTCTTAAGAAATTAATTCATAKATCTTTGCAGTGAGACACTGCAGAGTTTCAGAAGTAATGGAATAACACCCACCAAATTTGATAGAGGACAGAGCCCTTCTTCTTCTGAAGGCCTAGCAAAATATGCCAGCAAATGTCATGGAAACAGAAGCTCTCTCCATAGTAACATCATTTGTGGCACTGTAGCTAACCACTCTAACATGCTCCAAGACAAGGTATTAGCTTAAACCTAGTTTTCATTTAGTATTTGTTCCATAACATTCCATATATCTGGCAGCTGCAAAGATTTATTAAAAACCTTAATAGTTCACAAGGATGCAGCATCAAAGCCAAAGTCAAATATAAGTTTAAGGGCAAACAAATTAACTGATAAAGCAAATCTGAGTAACACTTCTTTTGGGAAAAAAAGCCAAGAGACTGATGGCACCATAAAGAATAATTATATTACAGCTGTTTCTCCTCTSTCTGACTGCATGCAACAATTGTCAGATGTGCAATAGCATTGTACATGAAACACATAGAAAGAGCTACAGAATAAGACACATGAAAAAGTAAAATTTTAAAAACGTATAAAAATACATAGTTACACCTAAGCAACCCTCATTACCTGCTGTTGAACAAAAAATTAAATTTTCTATCAACAAACCCAGCAACCAAAACTCTCAAAACCAGCTGAAGAAAGACTTTTGCTAGCATTGTAGCAGCTCTCCATGGAGATGAACCAGCTTAATGCACAGCAGTTAGAGCCAAGGGAATGATTTTCAAGGAAAATTTATTTGACAAATTAGGGCCTGTCTGTGAACTATCTGTATGCAGTTCATTACTCAGACAAAAAAAAAAAAAAGAAAAAAAAACTGATTTATTTTGTGACAATGCTTGCTGGCCCATTTTCTGATCTGATGACCCCCAATGCAAAGTTTCACTTCCCTGTTACTGGAGACAAGACACACACTACTAGGTGTCCCTTCCATCCAGAAACTGAAAAGGGTCAGTAGTGCAAATGTGTGCAAAACTACATTACCTATGACATTTTTCAAGTAAAATACCAGGTCTTGCAAGCACAGAAAATACAGCTTATCCTGCAGAAATCTTTTAAAATGTCAACAAGCAGTCACAAAAATAATTTACCTGGTTATTCTTGTTCRTATGCAAATTATGAAAAGTAACACTCATGTTCTTTACTGGTTCAAATATCTTAATGAAATATTAAGTTTAAACCAAATCMTGTAACAATGAAAAGCATCGTAACTGTATTACCACACTACTTCAACCTGTCTGAAAATAAATTAAAAACTTTACCAATCTTCATATATTGAAGCAGTCYCATTATCTATATGTATTTTAGAGAGTAGAGCTGAATCTACTAAAAAATCAGACATATTCTTCCAAAAGCATGTTAGCAGTGTGAAAAAAAAAGCTCTGAAGATTTCAGAAATACAATATACCCAGTATATATACCCACTATATATATGTTTGTCTTAGAGAAAAATCTGTAYTATTCAAAATGGATAGTTTTAAAAAGTATTCTGCAAATAACAAACAAAGTAATGATGTTTTTGCCTACTGGCCTTTGAGCCAGCTATGTAAGGAGAGTAGGGGGAAGGAACCCCAAAAGCCAAATATGAATTTGCTTTGCTTGATGTTAATCGTTGCTAAGACTGCTGCAAAGAATACGCTGCCTAAAAACAAGCAAATACTGACCTCTGCCAYTCGCTCCTCACCATCTTAGGAATCAGATATCTTGCAGAACAGATTTAAGTAGGAAACTAGAATTTTACATTTTATATGTGAAGACAGAAGGAACAAACTTGAAACTCTTATTAACCATACAGCAAACTTTCTTTCATCTGTTTTGAGCTCTGAGCATTATGATCACTGGATCCTGTGATCAACTTACATTCGTTAAACATTTGAAYGTTCCCAAAATTATTCAGGATTATCTTTTACTCTTCTGGTTCCTTTTCCTCACTGCCAGCAGAACAAGCCATATTTTCCCCTAACAATGGCAACATCAATTCATTCTCTGACAAGTCCCAAAGATACACATTTCAACTGCTCTCCTAAGTTAAAAGTTCTCTCTAGAGAATCTCATGTTGCTTAAACACATTTTGTTTCAGTGGCTGGATGAATATACAGATGTAAGATCATCTGGGGATTTCTAGTGATCACTGTTTGGAAACAAGAAACCTACTGTTTGTCAGTTCCAACTTGTCAAAACTTTCAGATAGGCTATAATGAATGAACTAACTGTTTTTTTAATGAACAATTCAAAGCATACAGAACAYCTGTATTTTGAAATTTGGGATATTTCCGGCTAACACTTCTAATAATTTTCCCCTTTCAGAACAAACCAGCAGACATACCACAGTTGCAATTCCTCTATTTCATTGGAAAGCTTCTAGAGTAACATGGAGAAAACCTGAATTTCATTTCAGAAGCACAACTAGCATCACTAAAAGAAAATATGCTTTTGCTTTAGCAATATCTGCACTAATTACATAGGAATCTTTCATCAGGTTTCTGATCTCTGACTTCTATAATCAAGGCATGATGTTCAGCACTGCCCTTCTACCTCTGCACTTAATAGACCTGTATGATACAATCACATCTAGATTACTCACCACACACCTCAGTGGAAGACAATGAAGTTTTCTTAGAAGCAATTTATAGCTTTCATATCAAGCTCAAAATTTTCATTTTTAATCATGTTRATGGACTTGCTTCACTATTTTTGTAATATCAAAGGCTAGCAGAGCYCATGAAAGGAACAGAAAGTACAATTACAACTGAAACTAAAGTTACTGTCAGTCAAAAGGAGACTGAATTATCACACTATGCTCWGTTGTACCTCTTCAGTACAGAATACTATTCCWCAGGCAMCTCTGARCCTTGCAGAGTACTGTCCTATACAGCACCATGAACATGATTATTTTAAATGTGCACCCACCAATATACACAGTTACCTTCAAAGATTTGAAGGTAATTTGATATCTAATAACATATGCTAGCACCTATGAAAAATATTTTTATAATTAAAAAACTCAGTTCCCCTTTGGTGATATTTATCATGCATTTTCAAAATTGCTGTTTATGAGAAAAGTGTCCCAGCAAACACTTTAAATTACGAATAACAGGGTAATGTACAATAAATCATTCTGCCTTTAAAGAAAGTGTCATTAAATGTATCCATCCAGATACCACAATGCAAGTCCTGATACTCCTGTGAAAGTCACCCTGTGCTCTCACATCTCAGGTATACACATCATTTTCCTGAAATGCTGGACTACTGCTTACACTAAACAGCAGGATAGAGATTTAGCTAAACATTCTGTTTATCCTGATACCACCATTTTTTTGATGCTGTGCTTTTGCCTAATAAAACATTGAACATTTTATGAAGGATCTTCATGAAAACTTGAAAGGTTTGTTGGCTGTTTTGTTCGGCCACATACAACAAGCAGAACTGGGATAAAACAATCACAACATTGTTCTTCCAGGTATTTTGCTAAATCTTTTTAGTTTGATAGAAAGATTATAGAGGCATCATACATGAGGCAATGTTTATGGATACCTACTCTGGGATCTGAAGAAAATAGAGAGTTGACAAAACACTTTCTACTATATTGTCCAGCTTCCAAGTCATTCTTGATCTACCAACTTCTCAGTCCTGGAGAGATTGCTGTAAAATTCAGGATGAGTCAGAACACTGCCATGAAGACAAGTGACCACTTCATTAGCCTATGTTAAGCATTAAGAGCTGAATCAACTACGCAGATGATTCAGTAAAGAGTTCTCACTGATTCAAATCAAAAACTCTCACCGATTTCCTTATCCAGCCATAAAAGAGGTTTTTTTTTTCAAAACTGATCCACRATACATATAAATTAATGTAATTTTTCTAATACAGAGCTACTTTTTTCAAAACAGGTGTGTTTTGTAGAAGCCRAACAATTGTGTTGGTATTCTCACCTGAAATCACATTTACATTACATATTCCTAACATTTATCTCTTTATTTTAGTTAGAAAGTACATGCAACCTTACATAGCTAGAAGCATGATAGCAAGTGCACTCCACAAGCTTCCTGACATCCAGCTTTGAGACAAAGAAACTATTCCTTTTTGAAAGCCTTTATGAATGATGATTCTACATCTTTATTTTCCCAGCATTCAAAACGGTAGCAGGCAGAGAAGTGTTTTTTTTTCTTTCCCTAAACACAACACATGCACAGACACCACCCTGTTAATGTCAACTGACAATCCCGAGGATGACTAGCACACAAAACAAAAGAAAGATCTTTCCTACTGCCACTGGCAGGCAGAATGATTAACTGCACAACAGAAGTTCAACAACCTATTTAGACAGCACCAATAAATGCAGTTCACTGCCTGAGAAAGCAGAGAATGTCAGGCAGTATAGGTCATTAACAAGCAAATGAGACAACAAACCAATTAGAACCAACCTTAGGTAATCAGACTCAAGGCACTGACATCTATTCGGGCTRACATAATAAGGGAGTCAGGTTAAACAATTCTGGCAAATAGCAAATACCTTTGCATTTCAATCTAAATGTACTAGAGGACCAAGAGCAGAAAGTTAAACAAGAAAAACTTTTGCTACATCCCAACCTTACTATATTTAGAGCTAAAAATGATTCATAAAGAGAAAGTGTGGGGGWGTGGTCAAATTTTTTTCAACTCTGGATGCTAGGAGTTTGCATCTATAAGAGATGTAGAGATTTTCTGGGGTGTGAATTAWCTCAGGTTCTTGGAAAGTAAGTGGAAATCATAAAAATCTGCTATGTTCAAAAACCATGGTACTTGCATCTAGGAATCTAATAATTTAATTAAATTATTTGTAATTTATTTAATTAGACCTTACTTACTGGTATTTAGGTTAGCATTCCTTAATTTTCTAGTTTCCAGATTTAAAAAACAAAAAGTAGAAAACAAATCATCACAAGTGAGCAAAGACAAACGTGAATTGGTATAAAAATTTTACTTGTATAGTCACAGAAGACCCCTCAAAGGAAAACTGTGTATTGCAAATATATTTGGGTATGTTCATAAAGTATATGAAAAAACGGTATATTTGAGATAGGAATAGCTACTTAAGAGATGAATTGCAAAGAACATTGCCATGGAAATTGAATATAACAACTATTCATAGGCAGAAAAGAGTTGCAGAGCTCAGTGGCATTTCAGGAGATTGACAGCAAGTTCTCAAACCTACAACTGCACAAAAAGTGCACACTGACAGGACAACAGCATCCCCTGACTAGTAACAGATTCAATCAGAAACATTCCTCTTATAGAAGAAATCACATTAAGCAAAGAGATATTATATTCTAAATATACATGAAACGTTTTAGTAGTGTGGATTAACTCAAATACTGATGAAAATTRTTCTCTCCAGATTCTCCTTCCTTCTGCTGCAAACTCTAGAGAAAAAAAAAGTGGTCTTAGCATCTCTGTTAACAAATTAAGATGCTGATTTGTTCTGCCAGTGATAGGATGTGTGGGAACAGTTCAAAACTGTGCCAGGGAGTTTCAGACTGGACATGAGGAAACATTYCTGTACTTGAGAGGATGGTGAAGCATTCAACAGGCTTCCTAGAGAGGWGGTCAATGCCCCAGTGCTGTCAGAGTTTAAAAGCATTTGCTAAATGTGCTTAATAATATGCTTAAATTTTTGGTCAGCCCTGAAGTGGTCAGCCAAATGGACTAGATGATCATTTTACATTCCTTCCAACKGAAWTARTCTATTCTATTCCACTGCCTCCAAATCTTACATGAATCACTAGAAAATTAGAAAGCTAAATCCAGAAACATGTATTTGTTAGAAGCAAAAATGCTATTATAAGATTCTTCCTAAACCTTTATACGTCAGCTTTGGTATTGAGACGATAGCTGAYTCTGTCTGAAGCCATTACTTGCTATTGCAATAGAAATACGTAACAATAATTGTTGCTCCATCACTGATAAATAGGATGTCTGAGTTTCAAAAATAAGCCAGTGACTAGGCCTGTGATTAAAAATTTACACACCATTTGATAAAATATATACCACGGAAGAAAAAGCTTTTCAATTATATAGGATTATTCAGGACAAACTGGCACTGCTTAATGAAACAAATCATGGAGATATTTTATTTGGTGGTATCTTTTGTAGATATTTTATTCCATTTTAACTTCAGTGATTTTGGATGAACTTTTACAATGACAGAAAATAACACAGCCTATTATACAATGGGAATAGCACAAATAATTAACAGGCAACCAAGCATTTCAGATCACCACTAAGTCTGCCAAGGGAAGGGAGATATAGTAATAACTCATGCAGTGTTATTCAGTTATCAAAACCTGTTCATTATTCTTTCATTTTAGAGGCTAAGCTTTGCATTAGTATTCAGTATGGGGAGTTACGTGTTAAATAATTCGGCTGTTCTTTAAAATAACATTTATCTTAGAAGACCAGAGCTCAGCACATGCCCTTCATCCTTCCCTGTAAAAATCCCAATTCCACCCAACTGGACTTTATTTCTCATCCAAAATAAGAGCATGGAGGAGTACCAAAARGGAATCAGCCTCAGCTCAGTGAGCAAACACAAAATAGAAGATTATAAATTGTGACACAAGCTTTCCACAGATGCTCAAAAGTTCTCCTTAGGCCTTCCTAACTGATGGCCAGTGAGTCTTCATTCAGTTCACTAAAATAAGAAAATAATTCCTACATCCATTCCCCAGGCAAAGGAAAAGTAATAGTTTTAATCAACAATAAAGTTGGTTATTAGGAGATTACTAGCATAAAAATCAGACAGTCTGACATACCTAGCAAAGGTACAATTTACAAGGTAGACAAGAAAAGTAATTTCACTGATGAGTGGGCACAGCCCAGAGAAGGGATTCTGACATCAGATCATTTCTGAGATTTTAATAAAAAAATATACAGGCTGGTAAACTGCAAGTGTTCTAAAACAAAYGTAAGAAGTTAGCTGTTTTGAAGCAACATTTCAAAAAATGGACTGAAAGCTTCCAATCTTTAGACAAGCATTCAGAATCTGTAAATAAGGCATGTGGCTTTTACCTTTAAACTAACTCATTGTCTGGGGCATGATCCCAGGGTGAGATACCTGTCCATGAAGTCTCCTGCTGCTGTTTCACTCCTACTTAGCACTTTCCTGCAGGCCCTGCTCTGCCAATTTGTTACAGGTAGAGGAATCTGAAAAGTTGATCAGATGGAATAGAGCTGATTTAGGTATATGGGAGTTRTAGTGGCAGGATCTTAAATGGACAGAAAATGATGCAGGGAAAAAAACTGTTAGGGAGAAGCCATACAGAAGGGTAATCAAAAGGAAAGGGGAAACGGGCTACTGGATAAAGAGAATGTATGAAGAGAAAAAAAGTAAAGGAAAAGAGCACAAAGGGGAGAAGAGAAAGAAAACATTTGTCTCTTGTGATGGAGCTGTTGAAAGTATGATATGTCAAYACAGGAATTGCATAAGAAGCACACATCACATCAAACTACCTACAAAGAATTCTTAAATCATAAACGAGGCAAAAATATCCATCACTTCCAATAAACATGCTCTTCTCATGACCTATGAAAGCTTTTAGAAGGGAGGAAAAGGGGAAGAATATGGGGGGCCTCAGCCATTGTCTTTCAACCATCACTGTGAAATGAAAGCCTTAAACCTCAGGCAATAACCAATATAAGTAACTCAAGTAACTGCTGAATTAGGTAGGAATAATAATGCTCAGTTAGTATGACCTTGCAAAGTAACCTAATCTGCACAGGCAGAAAACAATCTCCTTACTCCTCAATGTTGTTTCTACCATCACCAGTCATAGTGTAAAATAACTTCTGCTTCAGTTCAAGAACCTTGCTATTCATAAAGAGTTTAGACAGGAATACTAACTGAAGAAAACAAACCCTCTCACATCTAACTGAAACCCTAGATTCAGTAATAAAACTTCCTCACAAATCCYTTTTCATTAAAGCATAACAATGTCTCAAAACTGGACTAATACAGAAGCACATGATRCCAAATCTCTTCAAACCAAAGAGAAAAGTGAGAAAATCCAGAGCTCTTAGAGGCTAAAAGCATAATTCCCATTTACAGATCATTTTGGATATTATGAGTTTTATTGCAAATCAGAATTAAACCGAATTTCAAAACAACAAAATATTCTTTCCCCATCCATGTTGACTCCCAGTACCAGTGTTGCCCGTGGCTAGTGGGGAATATATCCATATAATCAGKTCTAGATGCCTTTGTCTAAGACCAGACAACAAGAGGAACATATCTGAGTAAACTGGGTTGGAGGAGAAGGAAAACCCAGAAAAGCCTTTCAAACAGTATCAACTAATAAGCCCAACATTCATTGTATTAAATAGTTAACTTCTGCATTTTGCTTCACCTACCAAAAATATGGTAAAAGTGGGTAATTTTCCCCAAAGAATTTTCTGTCTGAAAATGTTGATATTCTGTCTATCCTCCTCTGCTACCACTTCATCCTTCTTTGTGATTATGCTTCAATTCCTGTTTACATTTGTGTTCTCCTCAAAATGCATGTTGCACTTCAGGAGCTCCCAAAAATGTKGTTGAATTTCCCTGACCTTCTAAAACTCAGCATCATTTCTGTCTGTCCTTTCTTTCTGCAAGATCAATTATGTCAATAAAAATGGYTCTTAAGACTTGTTTTCTTCTCAATATGCCATGGTCTCTTCACTTGAGACAAATGTTTTGTAAAGGTCTCTAAGACTCATAATAACCAAAGTTCAGGGCTCTACACCCTAATCAACAACAGGATTGTTGCTTTCTCTGTGTAAAGACATAATTCATCATCCATATAACTACAGCACAGAAAATTATTTCAGTTAGTATTCTCAAAGGGTCATTTATGCACCGTTATGCTGTTATTCTTGTATTGTTGCCTATTAATTTATTCYCTCTGTAACAAATAAAATAAAAAAGCAGTATCAGCTGTCAGTTTCATCYTTTTCAGTTAATCAGCTTGAATACTTATTTCCCAATTAACAGATCTACARTACCATCACTCACTCTAAATATATTACTTATACTTTCTCAACTAAGAAAKTCCTTACACTGAGAAAACTCCTCATTGCTTCATGCAGGAAAATCAGTTTAACAACAGATGCAACAAACTTACATTCTATAAACCCAGAAACAATAATAAAATTAGAACATTCAACTAAACTAAATAAATACAATACAGATTAGTAATCTTTATAAGCATTTATTAAAACATAATAAACTGTTTTAGTTCAACTATGTTTTTTTTTAGTATGCTAAACCAGAAAACACAAGTTCTAGAAACATAAAATATATCAGATACCGATTTCCTGTAACAATCATAAAGAGACACATCCTTCACTAAGGTCACTTCAACTAGAAAAGGTGATTTCAAATTTAGCTGTAGTAACTGCTTAGCTTAACCTCTAAYTTTCAGGGAACTGTTTCTGAGAAACCTTTACAATAGCTTCAGATCCTAATAATATTTTAAGACATCATCAGGACTTTTTATGAAAGTATGAACTTTCTTTACCTTAGTAGTTTTGCTTTTAATTGGAAACAGCTACATATTTTAAAGAGATAGAAAAGTAGAAAGAAAAAAAAAAGTAGAAAGAACAAAAAAAGTAGAAGGTGTTCCTATCCCCCTCTRGCAGGGGATTGGAATTAGATGATCTTTACAGCCCCTTCCAACTCAAAYCATCCTATGACTTACAAGCTAAGGAAAAAGTCAAGATGGATGATGCTACAGTCATGATCTAAGCCGATATACAACACACATTGCAGCGTATCCACAGTATCTGATTCCACAGGAGGAGTAATGGAATGGATGAGGCCATGCGACTGACTTCCTTTAAAGCCACCTTTCCTGCTCAAGAAACATTTGCATTATTTTTTCTGGTTGCCTGCAATATTTCTGGTAACTTCTCCTAAGGCCATTCATTTATACTGGCAGACATAGCTTAAGAATTTATCATGCTTTAATTGCACTAAAACAACATGATTCACAAATTTTAATGAAATTTTAATGTGTGAACMTCCTTGAAAAAGCAAAATAATATGAGAGCTCAAATCAATGGTTGAAAGATTCATGGAACTCACATAGTCATAGAAAATTCTTCCTTATTTAGCAGTATATATTCATAGAAYATATTCTAAAAAAACATGAGATGATTCCTGAAAACTATCACCATCGATTAGTAAGAAATCACACATACTACAAATGAGATAGCAACCAGTCAGAAACAACACTGCAAAGTAATCCTGACCATAACAACGATTAGGCAGTAGATGGATGAGTGAGGAGGGAAAGTGAGAATTTCATCTGGGACTGGAAGRGAAAAAAATCCATTCTTTATGCTACTTACTCCTGTAGGCTGAAATATCAGTCCATCCACTTCATGGCTAACTTCTCTGGCAAAGTTCCCTTCCAGGAGCTGCAGAACAAAAGGGAAAGAAATCTTTTTTCCATAGAGAAATGCACATCAGAGCAGATTATACGCTACTACTGCAATCATTTGCCAGTAAACAGCTTATTTATGGTTTAAYGTTAGAGCTTGGGAAATGTCAACGTCAACAAAGTAGCAGTTTTTACAAAGAATACTCAAGGCTAGAAATGTTTTTATCCAAAAAGAAATACTTAGAAACCAAGATGATTCTACATACTAGAAAATGAAGAAATACCAATTCTAATACAGGACACTCTGGTCATTTGTGGGCAAATTAAAAAATCCATTTGCCACTTTAACACACAAGTAGCAYTTTAGATTAAAATTATCTCCTGAAAAATACTTCAGGGCATCATTTGAAATTCATGTTTGACAGACTCCCTAACTAGGGCATAAACCAGTAACACAGCYACACAAATGTAAAACAGCTCTTTGAATTAATTTGTATCTTGAATATTTTATTTTATGCTTTCAAAGACTGGGAATTCCATTCGGAGGTAAATATATCCATCAAGATCCATTTACCAGAGGAAAAAAATCTAATTAAACAAACCACTGAAACCAGTTAGTCAACAGTTATGAGAATTGATGATATACTTCCATATTAAGKTATCACTTGCCTAAGGAAGAGCAAATAACCAAGGAGAATTACAATTGACAAAAACTGCAAAAATTAGGAGAATTACCAAAATATCTCTTTATTAATTTCAATTTTTGTTTTACTGTTGAGATGAAGAATCCATCCTGAAGTTGTAGGTGCTTTTAATAATACCTGAAAAAACTTAGACGCAGAAGTAACCACATGGTGATGGAAATACCGAACTCAGTAAATCAGAGTCAGTTTTAAAAGCATCATTTTGGCTGAGTCTTCTAATTTTGTACAATTTCCTTTCTAGAGCTCAACTTCATGTCCTGCTGACCAAATTATGACTAAATTATTCAAATAAAGTCAACAAAGTATGAAAGGAGTTGAAGTAACATTTGTACCTTACTAAGGGCTGCACAACTAAAAGCAATGAACTTTTAAATTTCATAGATCAAAAGCCTSATGGCTAAATACTCCAAATAATAATAATTCAGCATATTTCACTTTAACCTGTAACTGTTTGCACAGAACAACTGATCATTTTGCTTTAAAAAGCTAACTTATTCTCCTACCCAGTCATTAGCCTATTTGTGACTATAGCATAACAAAAATGCTTTCACTATTCAACTTTTGTAAACAATTTAACTGGAAAAAACACACTGTGGGAGTACTGTCAAGTGGCAAAATATTTAATTCTTAGTAAGAAATTATCCAATAAAACGTAGTTTTTCAGAAGAGAAAGCCCATAGCTGAAACTTGAAGCTGCACCTTGCTGTCATAACCTGTTGTTATTTTGAAATTTACAGCTGAGGCTTACAATGTAATGCATYTGCTACCACATCTACACAAAATATCAATAAAATAATCCCAGATTCTTTCATAAATCTATTGTTAGTCTTTGTTTCATTAGAGCAATGAGTGCAAGGGAATAATATTTAAACAAATGCCAAAAAGATTCAAAGTTTTAAAATTCCTACACAAGCTGAGTCTTCTGTGGATCACCTGCAAGATTACCGTGCAGTTACAAAACTGAATGGCCAGTCATCTGTTCAAACTTACAAAAATGCACAAAACTGAGTGCCTTAAACTCSGGTACCAAAAAACCTCTCACTGAATAATAGTAATATTCATGAATAACAATATTGAAGCAAAAAAACCACACAAGCAAAAAAAAAMCCCAAGAGTAACTTCTAATTGGTTGAAACTATATCTTTTTAAATTTCTAGCTAGTTATTAAAAGGCATTATTAACTGAAGTGGCAAAGAGAGACCAATCACCTCTGTTTCTGCTTATGCTTTTGATATTCTTAAGGGAACTACAACTTGAGGACTCAGTTAMTTTGGTGTTGGAGCTTACATAACTGAATTACGTCTTCTTTCCCAAAATAAAACTTAGGAATATAGAACCAATCTTTAAATTTGGAATATGTGGAAAAGCATAAAATAATTATCATGCAATGTTTGACCTGCAACTCTCTCCATTCTGGTCTACATGTAGTTTTAGAAAACTACATTTAAGTACTATTGCAACTTGATAATAGAGAGGAAAATATAAATTGAAAATTTCCCATTTCAGAAATACATTCTGATACTTTACATTCACTACTTAGCCAGAATTACAAAATGTAAAGGAATCCATCTCATCTAGGTGCCACCCAGTTCCAGACTCAAAGATGCTCTCAGTTTGGAGGTCCACAGCGTTCTCACTAAGACAGCTCCTCCCAAGTGTCAATTAGACATCAAAGACAAAAGGATTTTAAATCCAGAGCAAGCCTCAACAGACAACTACACTTCTTTGTACTCCCAGTTATTCTGCTTTCATTYTCATTATGCTGCTTTCATTCTCATTAGGTCAATTACATGTATTTAAATGGTAACACTCTCTCCAGAAATTAATTTTGATGAGAAAGGATTAGCAATTGGGAAGAGGGAAGGCAGGAAGGAACAYACATGTTCTCTGATCTTATTCCCATAAAAATTTTCTTGAGAATTGAAAGATTGTCTGTGAACAGCARAATACACAGACATTGAATATTGCATAAAGTTTGGAATGACAGGGAAATGAGCAGAAAAGAAATGTTTGACATACAAGCAAGCATTTTTGACACTAAAAAAGTTGCATTTTTTCAGTTTATGAACTTCAAATGCAAATATCATGGTTCATCTTTTAAAAAACATTGTTCAGTGTTCCACACGTTCACATTTCTAATTAACTTGAACAGAATGGTCTTTTTTAATCGGCGCCATGATAAATGGCACACCTGCTTGACTGGGATGACTGCCATGGATCAGATAAAGTGCAATGCATCTCAATGACATTTTATAAAAGATGGGTAAATGATGCATGTGAACCAACTCTTCTGGCATCCAATTCCTTATAGCCCAATGGCATCTATTTCCACCTGAGATCCCCTTTRTTCACTTCCGTCACCTTCCTTCTTCCCCATTAACATTGCAGTAAGTCATATACTCATATTACAGTTTCTTATTTAAAACWTTTTCTTTTATACTTTTAAACTAAACTAAAAACTATTGCTACATCTACTAACAGTCCTCCAAGCACAAGAATGGTATAAYTGCATGGATTGAGTGGAGCTGTATGACAAGTAACAGGATTTCTCCTTGCTCCTTAACCACTGACATGAAGAGCAGCAGTATGTCGCCAAAACAGCACTAATAACTTGCTGAAGCTGCTTTTGCTAAAACACTGAACCAGTCAGCAGTTCTTCTGTGGATAATTGAAAATTCACGCTTTAGAGATCTCTCTGTACTTATACCAACAAAGAAATCATCTTGCTCCTTCAGCAGGAAAGAGAGAAAATTTAGGTGCATACAAATTCCATATAACACTAGTAGGTTTTCATTAGTGTTTCGGAATTTCTGAGGCAAGACAAATGATTGATTCTATGGGTTGCCAGATATTACATTACTCATAAAATAAGTAAGTCCAGCAGGAACTACTGTGCCTTTTCCTTCCCCTTACCAAAAAAAAAAAAAAAAGAAAAGAAAAAAATCTCAGAGAAACACAACACAATGTGAATTATGAAGAACAAATGATAATGATGAACAAAACACAATGATGACTCTGTAAAATCATACTGACTTTCCACAAAATAATTTCACTCCTGTGCCACAATACGCAAATATTACTAATCATTTTGACTGTATTTCTGATTCAAAACTGACACTGCTTGTTAGCTTCCTGAAACACTTAGGGATACAGAAAAAAATCCTTTGACTGYTATAATACAAAACAAATACAGGTCCCTCTTCCTTGCTTTTTCAATTTCAGAACTGCTATATGCTTCACTTCAAGTCAGGCTAGAGCAACTCTGCCTGCAATCCCTATGCAATTTTCCAGAGCCACTTTCAAACTGCTGATCATCTGGACCTGTTCACTCTACACAGAGAGCAGTGACAGGGAAGATACTTCACTCAAAAGCATTAGTTACAAATAAACTATAAATTGAATTGCCAATTAGCCAGAATGTGAAATACCTTCAGACTTGGGCCTACTGTCATTCCTATCTTCACAGAGCCAGTATCTTCACTGGTTTAAGTTTCAGCYCAACTTAAAGGACAATCCCTTTCTCCAAGCATGACAGCCCTCACCATCAGCCACAAAGTAATTCTCACATCCTGACAACTGTCGAGTTTTATAAACATGAGCTCATACATCTCTGTAGATAACCTACTGCATAAATCTTCATAAATCCTGTTTTTGAATGACATCAGAAATCCCAGARAATTATCTTTATGCTAAGATCAGTTAAAATAATGCAAAAATAGCCTGGCTCAGATTCATCCCAACTACCACATTTCCCAAAAAAATAAATTAAACTGCATCAGGTGATGATGCCTGTTAGATCAGGCATCCTCCAAACTACTAACAAACTAAACCCCAGCTTTCAAACATTACATTTTCAAAAGGAGACCTCCTGGAAAAGAATTAAGCATGCATTTGGTGAGGTACAGGTTTCCTTTCAGATGATACACAGGCTGCTGTGCAGTGCCTRAAAATATCAAATGCAGCTTAATGTCAAGTGAGGGAAGCTGGTCCTCCAAGCTGTGGCATCTGCTCCTTCCTGCTCACCAGAATCTTTTCATTTTCCCCTGTCCTGCAGCAYCACATGGTCTTTGGCTTGTTTTGTGTCTAAAAGCAGAGAAGGTAACAAGAACTGAACAGCTGCTTTCAGTCTCAAAGAAAAAAAAGCATCAAATAGCATATGAGTAACCYTGCCAAAGAGGGGAAAAGTTTCATATATTATTAAAAAATAATACCCAGAATCTCAAACCTTCCACAAATAGAAGTTGGTTGGTTCATTTTTTAGCAGAAACAGAGCCCAAAACAAAGAGTTAAGAGAAGTTTTGACTTTGGTTCATTGACTGACTTACTACAAATATAAAAACTTTGGTAAGTTTTTATTAAAAACTATTATTTACTAAAAAATGGTAAAACTTTCAAAACAGTCTTTAGTGATGCTGGGGAATTCATAGTTTTAGGAATTAAAGGCAGCATACACCTGAAAAACAGATTAAAAAAAAGGAATAGAAAGAAAAAAAGACAACAAAAACACACCAAATCCAATCCATGCAGACTTTTGTCTTTTTCACATTCAGGATACCAATCACCTCATCTAACACTGCACTGCAAGCTGACCTAAACAAACCTGGTGTATCTTAACCAGCTGTGGGCAGATGGGAGAGGATCAAAGACACATCTCTGGCAGTTCTACTGCTTCCTATCCTTCCTGCTCCAAACCAGACCTAGCCTGGATCACCATTTCAGACTTTCAGACTGCTATGAGGATGAAACCCTCTCCTCTCATGCATATTTTAGTTCCTCTTCAAGTGATATGTTCAAGTGCCAAGTAATTTATCTGGAAAACTGTGCGATCTCAAATTACAGCATGCTGTGATGGAGAACCACAATCTTCATTAAGCTGTCCAATGAAGTACTGCTGTGCAATTAAAAAATTAATTCATTTTTCTCAGCAGTTTTTTTCTTCCTTCAACTTTTCTTCCTCATTCCTCTTTTTAGACTCTGACCAAGACATCTCTTAGAGGYTTTTTTTAGAAACAAGGTTCACATTTCAAACATTTCACAAGGAAGCAGATGTAACTCTTCAAATATTTYAACGTCTCCGCAAAAGATATCCCACAGATACCTTTTTTTATCAACTGAAACCATCCCATCTAGACAGACAGAATATTCCAGARAGGCCACTGCAGCAAGAAAAAATGTCCTCCCTGTTTTCTTCCACCAGCATTTCCTTTCAAGGAGATCTCTGGATACATCAGCACTTGCCAAAGTACTTGACCATCCAATGGCTGCTTGCCTCCAAGTGGCTCCTTCCAAGTAACTCTGAAGGTCCTGAAATCACCACCCATGGTCTCAGGAGTGTGATTTAACAMAAGGTCATAAAATAAAGACTTCTGCTGCAATGTTAACATTCATTTCTCTCACAAAATCACAAGTGATCTCTAACTTATATTACTTCATGTTTTTCTCCAAATGATCTACAAAAATGTYGTAAAGCAGATTTTCAATAATTTAACATGACCTGGTTTCCTCTGCATTAGTCTCATTTCCTAATCAAAATATGATATGCTACCTTATGTCATATAAACAAGGTAAGAACAGTATCAATTGAAGTGTATCAATATCAGGGTAAAGTCCAATTCTATAATGCATCCTCCATTATTCATTGTATTTAGCTATATTTATCTTACAAGGAACTAAAGGCAAGAATGAAAGTGCATCATAATAACTGAGATTACAGCCAGAAAACCACAGATTATATTAAATATTCTTAGTCTAATATACTAAGAAAAAGTCAGGAAGTTACAAAATATTTCCTGATCCATGTCAATGATCTAAAATATGCATAAAGGAAAAGTAGGATCACAAACTGTAGAAAATAAATTAAATCTGAGCTCTCTATGAAGTAATTGCTGAAAGAAGTTTCCTATGCTAATTAGGAACCCAACACATGTTGAAGATAACTGCTACATTTTTAGTAAACCAGTGAAATTATCTACTTTGCCCTAACTGCATAAGGAACACAAAGTATAAACTTCTCACTTGCTCATTACTTAAAAAGAAATTTCATGCTTTTTGGGCTGTAAAACTGCATGAAAATCCTTTAAAAGAATTTATGCTCAAAGCTCAAATCCTAGCTTTCACATAGCCATCCACTCAAGATGCTAATTCTAGACAAAAAGAGAGAAAAGCTGCAAATGTTATTTTGTCTGTATGAATACATACATCTTGAAAGCACTTGATGCCAACCAGTAACTCAGTAACTAAACAAAAAGAGTAAAAGTAAATTCTAAAGGTTCATCTGTTYAACAAAATCACCACTATTTTGAACTGCGTAATCTCTGGCAAAAGCTGAATCATATGGTGATGAAAAATACACCAAATGACTGTGTAAATATGCATGGGAATGTTTTCAGTGGATAAAATTTAAAAATATATACTTTTTATAAAATATTATTTTAAGGAAAGCCTTTCAGTTTGTTAATTTACTAGAAGCTCTGAAATCAATCATACTGAAAGACTAAAAATAACCTCTTTACCAAGTTAATCATACAGAACATTTTGGCTCAAAAGACATGAAAAACACCTAATTATGGCAATAGATTTGTTCCCTATAAGAATGAAAGCAGATAATGGCAGCATTGTGAGACTGATGCTCACTAATATGATCAAGAGACTAATTATTATCCATGAATCATTTGTAACATTCAAAACTTGATTAATGTCAGGTCAAGTTTAACATGTGATAGGTTTTATTAGTAATGCTCAGCTATCCCACAGCTTGTCAGTGTACACGAGTGCCATCTGTTAGGTGTAGGAATAGCCAACAGCCACAACAAAAACACATTGGCTACAACTGGTCACTGAAGTACATTTTAAGAATTCCATAAGGAATAYCCTAATAATTTTAAACACACTAGACCACAATCCAGCACAGAAGACCTGCTAAAGATAGGAAACTTGTAGCCCTAAAAAGTGAGCATGCATGTTTCTCATTTTAGAACTCGAACAAAGGTGTGTTTAGTAATACTGAATACTTCACAGTCTGACCAGTTTCTAGCAACAAATATTTTGCAAGAGGAATATGCATAGYTTCCTCTCTACACTGCTCCATGGATCTTTAGCAAGCATTCCTGAAGAGAATACACTGTTTTACCCTTTAGAGAATCACTTACAATATTGAAATACATATGGTCCTAATAGCTCTTGTAGAAAAACAGTTAGAGGATGCTGAATCTGAAATTCGTATTTTTGCAAAAAAAACTTCACTGGCAGCCTTCCATTTGTTCCAATTACAGATAAAGGCAAGAAGAAATCCTTTTGTGGGAAGCTCACTTTCTAGTATTTGCCAGCACTTTGCAGGTGGTCAGCTTTACCAAGGGTCACCTCTCCCATGCACAGCCCATTACTGCAGGACAGGAAGTCACCTGAGCACTTCCACTGAAACTCCACAAGCTCTGCACGGGTAACAGTGAGAGCAGCAAGGCTGAARTAACATGAAGTGGCAACAGACAGGTGCATGCACAGAGAGGAAGGAAGGTGACCTAATTCTACCTGGGTTTGCTCCGGCAACTACGTACTCTTCTCTGGTCTACAACTAGATAGAAACTCAGCAGGAGCTTTGAGAGAAACATTTATTTACCTCATAGCTACAAAAGCCCTCTCCGATGTATTATAAACATATTCTCATTTGATGGCCCTCTTGCATTCCAAGTGGATGAAGCTGAAAGGCTGCAGATTTAGGCTACCACCAGCATCTGCAGCCTGTAATTTAGGTCCAAGTGTTCAGTTTCCTGGTGAAGGGTGTGATGTGTAGGGCTCACAGACTCTTTGATGTCTTCATGTAAAAATCAAATATGCTGAAGATTTGATGCTAGTAGGGGCCACAGACCAAAAACAACAACACAATTCAAAGAACCACGATTACTGTAGAGTGTCTTTCTCAACCATTCATCCATATAAAGCCACAGCCMGTGACTGACAAGGGCCCAAGCCCCTTGTGAATGGTCATTAGTATTTTAACTAATGACACTACTCTTCATTATCTTTTAGAACAGCAATTCTTTCTAAACAGAAAAGTCTTCACTGGAGCCCATATATTCTTTCCAGAAGAGGAAGGCAATAGAAATTCCAGTTTATACTCATGTGATAGGGAATGAGCAACATCTCCAAGCAAAAAAGCCAAAAAGATTCATCCCTTCTGTCTGCCACTTGCTTTTGTCATGATGCACCTCTTAGAAAAAAAAAAACAAATTATTCTACACACTGGACTTTAGGAGTTTTCCCAGTTTCTACTGGAACTGCTGTCAGTAGTTCACATGGGAATTTTACAGTSTGCTTTCTTCATAGAGATCTTAAGAGAAATCATATATATCATCTTCTTAAAGCTGCTTCTTAAATCTATTCTACTGCCCCTCTGAAAGATTCAAATAAAAGCYACTTCCAGATATATGAGTAGCTGGAAGTCACTGTAGTGTGTGATGGGATGCAACCTTGGCTATTAAGATAGTCTAAGAACCACACTAGCTTGATTTCATTACCCAGCCACCAGGCAAAAGAATGCTATTGTGAACAAGAGTAAAATACATTGTTATGGTGGCAGAGAATTAGGTTTTATGGTTCTARTTTTTTAATATCTTTTTGGATTTGCAGCTAATTCATTAACAGCACTCTTCAAATATGCTAATAACACTAGCTGTATGCCATGTTTCCTAATTATTTGGAGACTTTTTAGAAAAACCTAGAGCACGCTACAGTAAGAGCCCCAYTGAGCTATCACCCATGTGCTGGTTCTGAGTGAATAACTCCAAAGGTCACGTACCTAATATATTCAAAACAATACCCAAGAATAACACAACCACTATGTGTGTTAATGCTTAATTTGACAGCACATCTGCATTCCTGAATTCAAAATAAGCATGAGGCATTTCTCACTGTCAATCTCTTCTCAAAAGCACAATTGAGAAACTGACATCAATTAAATACGATGTTTTCAAATGCTTCTTTCAAATAAGAGAAATAAGCTGCTTCAAGAAACTTTAATTGACTTTTGTGATAGCTTCAAAATGAGAGAAACATGGACTCCTCAAAGCTTTGTGGGAATGACCCTGCCAAACAGCAATATTTCATATTTATTTTTCCTGATGAACAAACAGCAATATATTTCATAGCTTGGTCATTTAATTTACTGTGCTTTTGACAGCTCCCTGTTTCAACCTGCCTTAATTTTTTTTTTCTTTTAGGAATTGGGATGTTGCCCACATCTCCCCATGCTCTCCTACCTGACAGAACACACCCATSTGAGATTACAGTCCTGCTGCAGCTGAAGGAAGTTTAATAGATTCCACTATCAAATGCTTTGACCTATTTGCAAATTGCCTGCAATCTATGATATTCCCAAATGGATGAAAGATGCTCAGTAAAGTCTGTAATATCGTCAGCTGAGCAAGGCTCTCATCACACTGATGCTTGCAACCTCTCTAATACTCTGGCTTTGAYCAAATACTACATTCAATAGTTCTTCTGATGTCAAATGAAAGAATGGCATTGGGTTGAGCACAGTGGGGCCAAGTACATTTTAATTTGTTCTCTGAATGATCTTCCACTGTTACATACTTAATAAGGTTTATCTGTTACCCAAACCCTGTGAAAATCTGTTATCTGTTATCTGAAGCCCTGTGTAAACTGTTACAACATAATCTGGTCTCTGGTTGACAAGAATGTGGACAGGTCTGTTTTAATTAAATCAGATAATTGAGAATTTTGTTCTATTAAGCTTTTCTAATAAGACTTGTCAACAAAGACAAAATTGTATATACAATAGTTCAAGTAGTCATAAAACTGATATACAAGAATATAAAGTTTTCATACATTTACTGTTGCAATGCCTGATTCAAACTGGGCTAATATTTTGTACTGGGCCCAAAGCAGTGATTTTAATATGAAAATTAAGATAAAACATTATATTCTGGATATTAAAAAACAAACTGATTCTTCTGCTATGCAATGGCACTTGAGGGCTTTATTTACTACAAAGTTGAAATTAAAACTGTAAAGTCATAACAGTAAAATGCTAAGATTTTATTATTTCTTGATTTTAAAGATAAATTTTGTACAAGGGCTGGTTTGGGGTTTTTTTTTTCTCAAAATTGGGCACATCAGAAGAAAAGAAACAGCTAACAGCAATGTCCTACAATCTTGCATCATAATAAATTGCTTTAAATTTCACCCCCATCTTCACCGTTTCCTTTGTGCTTTTATTCATTTTATCCAAATTAAGCCCATGTCTCTTGAACATCATTCCAATACGAGAACGCTGATGGCTTCCCTGTGGAGCTGCATTGCCAGAAGGCAGCTTGCAAAGTGACAGGCTGTGAAGTGGCACAATGGACAATATTAAACAGTTGCCCCTCAATTAATGAGTGGAGTGACCCACTTAGTCACCACAGCTGAGTCTTCTAACTAATTCAGAAGATATCAAATATACAATTCAATTGCCCAAACTGGCATACCAACTGGTAATTAGGTCCAAACAGATTTACATTTCCCTGGTTTGGTAATACACCATAAAACTGAAAGAAGAAATCACCATTAAAAATACTTATCCTTGTTAAAAAGGTATATATATATACACCCACTGCAAAAAATACAGAAGAAATAATTCACAAAAATGTTAGAATGTTCAAATCTAATGTTAAAATGTTAAAAGCTAAATGTTTAAACTCACAATGTGCACTAAGTAGAACACTTCATCCATATGCCTTTATGTTTCCACCAGTTTCATTGCTTTCCTTCTCACACTACACCTTGACAAGTCAGAATTTAATTACATATTCCACATCTGAATTATTCTACATTAATTTAATTTGTACCACTAGCAGTATCTAACAAGGTCCACAAGTTATGAAAATAATTCTTCATGGAAATATTCAAGACTGTTTGTTTTAACTTCAGCAGATCACTTTGTGAAAAACGTGAAATGTAACTAATGTGTGAATAATTTCTTAAAGCAAAAGACAAAAACTTATTTCTTTCCCTAACCAAAATTCTACTGTGCTGAAATATTATACTTGACCTTCAACATCACAAATAATAATAATCAAAAGCAAGTAGCCTAATCCGCTTTTGTTTACTCTAGGAAATGAACACAGATTCTTGTTCATGAATGGGTCTCCTTAAGTGACTCCAGCAAAGCAAGGAGGCTCTGAAGTTAGGCACAGCTGAGTCAGTGTTTTCCCTAGCACAAGGGAAAACCCTTTGGTGTAACTCAAATCTAAGCAAGTCACTGCTGCCTCTCTGTCCCACAGAAAGCAAAGGAACACTCAGAAGCAGCTAGACACCCCAGCAGCACTGGCCTTCAAAGCCTCTGCTACCCTCAACCTCCCACTGACAGAAATTATGTTTACCGAACAGTATTCACATCATTGCAGTGCTGCAGCTGGCTACATAAAATAACTCCAGTTAAAGCACTGAATTTCAAGTGGCAGTAACTCACATTCAGCTCAAGAATTGCAGTTTAGTCACCTATTTTATCTTACAATTTACAAAGCTCCCACTTGGGCTGATTGGCTGTACTTACCTTTACAATTCATATGGTAAAATAATTTTGAACAATCAGGCTGAAGTACCACATGCTGATCCAGCATAAGACAGCTGCCAAGTGGAGATTTCAAATTCTAGAATAAGCATAAGGTAACATCTTTCCAGCTTCTAATTCACTCTTGGTTTACTAGGTTCTTCAGGTCAATGATTATTTGCGTTTACAGGAAGAAAAGCATGCCAAAAAGAAGATTTAAGTGAAGATAACACCAGCACAAAAGCATCTAAGGGTAGAAAAAGGCAATACTGCTTTTACACCATTAGACTTTCTGTTCTTGGGGAGRTGAAAAAGGACAAGTGAGGAAGAAATATAATAAACAAAGAAATTAAAGCAAACAGAAACAGTAGAAGGGAGATGGGTTAGAAGACAATTAAAAGGTGATGAGACAATAAATRGCCAAAACCCTGGAATGTAACAGATGGAGTGAGGAATATGATGTAGGTCAGACATCGAAGAATGGCTGCCAAGCCTAGGTCAGGAAATGCAGGATTGAAAGGTGAACCGATTAAGCTACTCCTTAAGGCATAGAAAATCAAAACAAACAAAAAAAAACAACTGAGAAAACAAGTCTTTTTGGCATTAAAAAACTTCCAGATGGTAACATTCCCTCTCCACTGAGATGCAGAATTCAAGATCTTCAATAAATAGACAGATTATTTGACACTTCTGCTTCTGCCATTGTTGCTATGCAATTCTTTTGTCTTCTGTCCCATGACTTCTCCACATGTTGTCTGCAGGCAACTTGGAGATACAAGACAGGGCTTTGTCATTTTCAGTCAGTTTTGGTTAACAGCTCTCTTGGCAGACATGGATGAGCAATATCTGCCTATTCTGCCCTTCATCAGGTTTCATTCTTTCAGGACATGCAAACACTAGCTTACACTGCTTCAGCTGCCTGCAAATACATCAACATCAGCAAGGTGTGCACTTACACAATCTCCTGCACCATCAGAGGTCCACAGCCACTTAATTTTCCAAAGCAAAACATCTCAATAGGAGCTATACCTTTATTGGTATAAACTCTAAACATTCCACCTCTCCCAACTACAACAAAAGCAGTTTTAAAAAGTAAAAATAAAAATCCAAATGTCAAATTAACCAGGAGAACAGAGTAAGTCACCTGTCAGTTCACATATTTGACTGAAAACTTTAAAGAAAATCCTAGACCATTTAATCTTCTAGCAGAGATTACTCACCTTTTTTTCTAATCCCTCTAGGACAAGCTGTCATTTTAAAACCAGATAATAGTCTAAGAACTGACAAGTCATTGACATACAGCGTGCTAACATTTGAAAAAGGTTGTTCACTTGACCTGTATCATTGTTTAACCTTTAGCCCTATTGTTCCATTGAGAGTGATGGGCACAATTCTCTATGGGACCACAGACTGCACAGAAAGGAACTTTTTCCCTACTCCTGCTAGACAGCATTTTCATTAGACAATGGGTTTTAGTGATGACATCCAGACTGAGACTGTCCACCCAAAAAAAGCCTTGAAAGAGAACTGTTGAGTTGGTTTAGGCAAGAAAAGCCAAGAGTTGGACCATTTACAAGAATTTAATTATTTATACRAACCTGTACTTCCTGTTTGATATAATGAAAATAATGTCTTGTTGAAAAGCCTAAAATATATTCACAGAAATAAAAGGCTAAGGTTCAAAGGCTAAGAGTATGCAGCATTTAAAGCATTAACCTAAAATTCAGCTTCTTCCACTGACTGCTGCTTTCCTTACACAATGGGAGGGAGGACTCGCAGATTTCACCATGTCATCTCCTTGAGTTCTGATACAAACTAATAAATGCAAAGAAAGCAACCTATGCAACAAGAGCAACCAATGACATAAGTGTAATGACAAACACCAAAAATTCAATTTTGCTCAAGAATGTCTGAGAGAGCCTGGAAGTTATTACAAGGAAAATTCTCTCATAGAATACATGTGTTCCCAGCTAACACTGAAAAAGTAATCTGTGTTTAACTGATTACAGAGGRAAAAAAATTTAGTGATACTGCTTTCTCCATCAATATCAGAGTTCAACAAGGCAACATTTTTAGAGACTCTGAGAATACACAAGCTCCTCCCCAGTGATTGTCCCTTTCTTTTCTTTGTCTTACCTCYAAAACTCAGTCTTACAAAAAACAAAGTCCATCCAAACATCTTAAAACAACACTGAAGGCAACATGATAAAGACACAGCCCTTATTTCCAAAATTCAAAACCAAATCTCAAGACAGAGCTATAAATGCTGCCATACTTCATAATTGCACTTTAAAAGTGCATTTCATTTCCCAGTAAATTGATTTCCAGATTAGAAGAAAGTTAGTCAGAACCTAACTCTGGTATTAAAGTTCCAAATCCATAACTCATTGAACAATTTCATTATTGGATTTATTATATAACACAGCACAACATTTACTTTTCAAGTAATTACTTCCACTTTTTCACTGAAAATAGCTAAGTCTACATGGAAAACACTCATTTTTTCTGATATAATTAAAAGTTTTAGCCACTTTTTTGGGATTAAATATAGCACTCCTGGCCTTTTGAGTAATCTTCCTACAGTCCACACAATCTAACACACATTTAACGATACATTATTGTTAATAAAAAGAATGCAATGGGATGTCTTAGATCACAGAAAGGAATGATGGAAGGAGGCTGTGAAGAGAGAAGTCTACCATATTCCCTTTTGTGAAATTCAAATTGCATCCTGAGAAGGTTTCAAAAATTGAAGCTTTGCAAAAATAAGATGTGATGAAATACACTTGATCATTTTCTTGGCCCTAAGTAAAACCCCATTACAAAACAAAATGTAATGGGGTTTTGTAACTACACTTTAAAAAAAAACCAAAAAAAAACCCAAAAAAACAAAAAACAACAACTCCAAAATGCGCTCCAAAAATTTTGATGAAACCCACTCTGACCAGGGATGGGTATTCCACTTTTTCAGCCTTGAACATGCTGGTGGCAATCAGAGATCCATCTTATTTGTGGCCAAAGACTGCTACCCCCATTACTCTTTGAAAACAACAAGCCCTGGAGGGTGACTTGAGAAGTCACAGGCTCRAAAAAACCCACAGCTTTTCTGAGACCACTCAGGTTGTTAATCTTTGTCATGGCTTAACCCCAGCCAGCAATTAAGCCACTCGTTCTAGTCAGAAAGGAAGGATCTTGTAAGATCTTTCCTAAAGATAAAAGGATACAACTCTTGGMAAAGAAAATCCAAGAAAAATGCCTAATTAAACATAAGGAAAAGATCTATCTAAGCAGGTCCCACTTGTGCTCCTTTAGCATCCATTCAGCGGCACCTAYCTCTGGAGAGGGATTGATGGATATGAATATAGTTAGAGGATAGAAGGAATTCCTTGCCTTCCTGCAGACCTTGGGAAGGTACAGAGAGTACACAGAGTTGGCAAACCGTCTCAAGACATTCATCATTGATGCAAGAGAAAGTCTGCWTGCTTTTTCAGCTGTAGTGATGAGGTATTCATCACTACGTTTGTTGCTATAGCTGCAGAGATGACTGAATAAAAATAGGATAAAGRTCCTTTGGACAAAACAATACTAATTTTAAATAGTCTGCTTTCAGAATAGGGCAATGCTACAAAACAACAGTTTATTTTGACCATATATAATGAAAAATTTACAAAGTTATGATGAATATGAAAATGAAATCCCTTTTTCATTACCCTAAGGAAGTGTTACAGGAATCAAACTCATCAAGTTCACAGAAGTAATGAAATGAAAAAGGTATTTTGAGGTAAGTAAGAGGAACAATAATTCTTAGTGCATTTATTGATCTTTCGAGAATGCATTTTWATGAACACTATTCTTTTGAGCAGATATAGATTTAAAATCTATTTTGAACCAATAATTATTTCTCTTTAGYGTTTGCCAGTATTGCCTTAGATAAAACTCCACATCAACACTCGTACTGATAGGTAAAACTCGTTACAGTTACCATAGGGCACACAATTCTCAAATATTGACATAAAACTTCTTACTTATTGAAAACAACGATCAGATTTAAAGCCACTAAAGAAGCTTTCTGCTTTAAGAGTACTACAAAGAACATAYTTCACTAGGTAAGAGTGATTTTAATGAGGATAAAAAAACCCTATAATGTACATGGTACAAAAAGAAAAATGCATAACCTAAACTCCAAAATGTAGAAGGTTTCAGAGTCGGTCGTGATTGCTACTTAAAACAGCTACCWCATACCAATCAACCAAAAAAAAAAAAAAAAAAAAACAAAAACCAAAAAACCAAAAAAAACCACAAAAACCCAGGAAAAAAGACACCAAAGAAGCCACACCAAACCCAAATATCCCAATAAACTGAAAGTGCATAAATATTCTTATCTCAAAGATGTTTTTAAGGTGGTAGTAACACATTAGGGTGAAAAACAGTTGACTGAACTGCATTTGAAATACGATTATCTCAAACGTAGATTGCAATGTCCCTAAAGTGTGACCTGGTACTTCAGATTTACTGATATCTTCAAAAACTGTTTTCTATAAGTGTGAGATAAGTAATTAAACAAAAACAAAAATAATCCCACTTTTCAGAATATCCCAGGTTGCCAATCACCCCACAACCACTGCTGAACACTTGGTTGGCAGAGTAACTCATTGGAAGAGACAAAAAATGGAGGGAAAATCTATACCTACCACTGTTTTGCTGCCTCCAGCATCACAACATAAAACAACTGAAATCAAGCTTACCTTTCTGGAAGTGTAGATGTCGAAAAATGGTTTGTTTCGAACACTGAAAGGTTCCTGTGCTTTGTCAATAAGACCACTTTTCATCTTTTCATGTCGTGGGAATATAATCTCTTTCTCTATACATGCAAGTCGAACATTAAAATCGCAGTCTCCAACAGGCTGTCCCTGCCAAGTTACAAAACTCAGTATTAAAATCAAACAACAAATTATTTGATCAAAGTTTTTCTGACACAGTATTTAGAATCCTAGAGATATGTAAAAGTATTATCGAATCACTAAATTTTTCACAAATGCGCGGTTTTCAAGCATTTACCTCAGGTTATAAGTGGTCTAATCAAATCAAAGTTCACAGAAAGCTAGAAACCTGTCATATGCATTCAAGCATACATGAATTAAATACTTTCAAAGTTAAGTAAAACAATTTAAATATTCCCTAATTATAGCTTTTATATGGCAGCTACATGCTTCTCCAYATAGCTTTCCTCTGAAGTCATTTAGCTCTTTTTATTCACAATACATTCAATGGCAAAGTAACAATGAGATTTATACATTTAAGTGAACTCCTTGCTCTGAGTGCAGTATATTGATGCCTTGAAAGAAACATTAATTAATGTTCATTTTTCTGTCATAGAAAAGAGAAAAATAGGTGCAGTAGGAAAATGTGCCAATAAACAACGGCTACAAAAACCTGCAAGATATTTGATGGCTCAGTCACAAAAAGGCAGTAAAAGTCCTGTGCTAAGCCTCAGCAGCATACCCTGACCTTTCAAGATCTGAAATAAAACAGCAGCTTTACATTGCTCTTTATACATTTGGTGCATTGCACCAGATCAGTATGAGCGTTCAAAATGCGCATTTGTCAGATTAGTAACGGCTTGTAATGGAGTTTATTATATTTTGTGCATTAGATAGTAAGGAAAACACGCTATGGATATCACTAGAACAAAACAAGCAACTGTCAACTAATAAATTCTAAAGCTCATTTCAATCAGAGGTGCCATTTCCACAGTAARACACCAAACTCATAGATTTGCACTGTTACAAGCCTGATCCAGCACTGAAAGGTATTCACATGAGATCATCCCTCATTTTGCCACCCCATTCACACAAGAAAACAATTTTCAAAACCCATTCCTTTCATGGCCTACAGGGAATAAGCTCACAAAGCCTTGGCTTGCAAGCCAGAATTCTTCAAAAATTGAAAGCAATGAGCGAAAGAAACTGGGAAGCTACGGGGCTTAAATCATCAATGGCAGCAGTATAGCTGAACAGGAAAACCAGCAACCAGGCATTTCCTGTATTAAATGCAGCTAGAAGGAAAAAAAGCACTGCTCCAACATGCATCAGAGAGGATCTGCTCAACTGGAAAGAATGCCAAGAAAATAAATGGCAAAATGACATTCTGATGAGGCATACAAAGGTAAGAGAGTAAGTAGCAGCTGAGCAATTATCTCAATTAGGAGAAAAACAGAGAAAATTTAGAGCAACATGAATTTAATCAATTCTTTCCAAACTCATATTGGCTTTCACCAAAACCTTTGGCATYTCCTGCTCCCTATATTTCTTTGCTAGCATTAGATCCCACTAGACCTCTATCAAAAMCCCTCAGTTGTTCATAAAGGCAACAGCTTTAAGAATTATGCATTGTTCTCACATCACATGTAATTCACAACCACTTTCTTTCAGGACTCTGCTTCAGYCTATACAAGAACAGGCAGCACAGCCACCATCACTCTGGGGGGAAGCATGTCTTGTACAAAACCTGTGACAGATTCCATGGATGACATGTCTCCTAATCTCTGTTCACTGATCCATGCTCATGAAGAAAATAGCTTAGCTGGCTCATACTTTGCTTTCAGTGTTGTCTTCCTTTCCAACATAAAGGTGTAATTAGTAAAGGGCTGTTCAAATGAATGGRAAATTAGAACGGGGAAAAATCCAAGGGGCAGGAGAGTTGTCCACTCTATTAATTTATCACAAAGTACAGCTGCAAAATCTACAGATTTTGAACTGTCACAGACAAAATGCTGGAAAAACAATATTTGCTTCCTTCTTTCTTTCCTTCTTACTTTCTTTCCCCCCAATGTATAGCATACTTGAGTATTCATCTAYGCAATGACTGAATTTGTCATGCTTTGTACATCTAATTAAAGCACAGAAAACACATCTCAAACCCAGTAACAGCTGATTGAAGAACTGATTGAAGAAGTCATCCCTGGAAAATGTGTACCTATATTTTTTTATTACTTCAGAGAATGCCATAATTCTTTAGGTACATTTCAGCAAGACATAGTGCACRTGCTCTCTTGCCTACAGTACCTTTACCATTCAGCCACATTTTATTAGTAGGTCTAAGAGCAAATTAACTAATTAACACTTCATACATTTGAGCCTCCAATAAGCAGTAATTTATAAAGCTTTTTTTTTTACAATGACACATTCAAAAATGTTTTTGTGATTTAAATTTATTTCCATCACTTAACTGTTAAATTAAAAGCTGAGGCAACTTCATATGCACCATAAACCAGCTGAATCACTTTCTTTTYCTTTAAATATTCCTTTCACTCTTCTCATCTACTTGGAACTAATTATTTCCTGCAGTTCTGCCAATCATATATTTCTATTTTAAAGCTTGTTAAGCAAAAGGGTATGTTACAACTAGGCTCCATCACATAAAGGTCAAAGCTAGGTTGACATAAGATTATATGAGACAGGAAAATACAGACAATGATACTTCTTCATCAGACTAGTAAACTATGAAGTCCAAGAGTATTTAATTCTCACAAAAGCCCAGGACATTAAGAAAATTAGCATTCCATTAAATTTAATATATAAATTTAAATGAATAAAAGCAATATTGGAGGCTTTTTCTTTGTTATTAGACATTTCCCATAATTACAAAAAGTTGTGCTAATATACAACACATTTATCCCAGACATATCCAAAATCTTGAAGTGATAAAATTCTAGCTTTTAGCAAATAAGTAGGAGGATAATGTAGGCTSCAATATATAATTCAGAGACCCTGATAAAAACAGGAAGATACTATTTAGTGTATAAAGCACACATTTAAAAGTTGTCAAAAGCCAAGACATTGATGCATGTACAATCTAAACTCAGGCATTAAGTAATAGTATGTTTTTAAGCAATGTTTAATTACTTTAAGCATTCAGATGTTTGAGATTTTATTTTAGTCTGTCACTTTTTACTTGTCCTAGAAGGATGAAGGTCAATATTGCTTCTAGTTACTGATGTACATTACATGATAATTCCTGTTCTAGGGATTTTTAACCAAAAATAAGTGTGTCAGCAAAGGGTAAAACCAAATTAACAAGTAGCATGTATCTTCTACCTATGCTAGAAAGTGACACTTCCCTTTCACTGTAAATAAAATGTATCCTAAAGCAAAATATCATTTAGACAAGCCTTAAGAGAAGAGTCATCTGTTGAATCAACACCTCTTCCTCGAGCAGATGAGTTTTCTTCACCTGTTTAAACCCTGTGCATTACACCAAGGTCACAGCATGGAGTGGGCTTGCAAAATACAGTTTTGATGTTAAACACAATCCTCCACACAACTTCAAAACGTAAGATGAAATTTCTACTGAACTTGGAAGCCCACCCAGGACTCAAAATTTCTAAATTTAAACTCAGGTTATTTCAAATAAACTTCTCAACAGAAATCATACGTAACGAGTCATGTAAGAACCACAAAAAGAAATACATGTTTTAAAACACCAAAAATCAGGGTCTGCAGCTCATTTAATACCCATTGGGGGAAAGCAGATTATTTGCTGAAAGGAGATTAAAAAAAAAAGGAAAAACCCAAGAAAATTAAAAAATGCCACCATCAAAAGAAACCAYCCAACAAAAGCACAGTCCCTCTAACAATATTGCAAATGGATGCCAAGAGACTGAATCTGGACAAGTATCAAGCTGTGCTCCTGCCCTCCACCCAGTTCATAGAGACCTCAGTGTTGAAGTCACAAGCTCACGCTACATCTGGTGAGTGTAACTCAAATCCCACGTCATTACATACAGAAAGATGGCAGGAATCATTGAGAYAGGGATAAGAGGATAACATTTGTGTTGTACATCCTGCCTCGCTCTCCACAAGGAAAAAGGTATTCCTGAAGATCTACCATCAGGTAGATCCTGAAGATCACCCTGCAGGTTTGTTTCCTGTCCACTGTGTCTCTAAGATTACAGGACCACAGCTCAGCAAATTGCATAAGCCTTACATGGAAAGTACCTAGATTGATGCAATGAAGACATCATGCTATACAGGCACTAAATTCCATAAAAGTACTTTATCTTGGATTTTGATATTTATCTATCTCTTTTGTTCCCTAATGCAACTCTAGTAAAAAGAAAAATAATGCCTGGGCCTCTGCACACAACTGATAACCAGCATGGTCTGGGATAAATATTTAAATATTTATTCTTTTCCTTCATTAGATATGGCTGAAGATGATCCACCAGCAAAGCATGCTCCATTTGCTTCCCCTGAGCAGTACCTGAGATATGAATAATTCAGCACACACACACAAATATACGTCCCATGCACGTCTTCACTTACCGAGCCAGAGCAGAACATATGTCACAACTGTCTTAGCTTTAATGATTTTGAGAGAAGAATAAAGAATAAGCTCAGCCTGATATTCTACCCTGTGTTTAATGTTATTATTGACAATTCAAGACACCCACAGCTGACATCTGCATTTCCAGTGAAAGCCCATTATTAGCTCTCTCAACTTCTAAAGACCATGCAGTGTAATATTTTGCATTTTATATTAATGATCTGGCACATATTTCTTCTGACCATGTTTTTAAAGATGCTGCTTTTTTTATATTCATAGCTTTATAGAAAAACAACTTAAAGGTGCTATTTGAGTTCTCAAACAAGATTATTACTACATTCAAACACCTAAAACATTTTTCTCATTTCCTATTTTCTTAAAGCAGGATTAAAAGTAAAGCRTTAGAGAAATGAAAAATTTCAYAGAATTTTGACCCTTAACTTTTTAATTTCTAAAAGGCTAAAGGCATGACAAGCAATACAATCTAAAAATACAKTTTAAACTTTTGGGAGCTTTCTAACTTTCACCACTCAAATATTCAAAATATATAAGACAAGTGCAAGTAATTCAGCCGTTTGAAAAGATAAATTTCCTAAAATTTATCTCATCATCAATGAGGTACAGCACATGAGTACACACAATGAGGTACTGTTTCAACTGTAACCATACAGTGTGCTGCAGGAACATAATTACTATTTTTATGTTGTCATTTTGTACAGTGGAGTATCACTCTGACTTAACACACAACAAAAATGGTTTGAAGAATCAGACCTATTAAAAAGATTGCTTGAGACATATATTMAATTACTCGTATTTCCCTAAAAAATAACCACTGAAAATAAATTCAAAAATGTATAAAGGAAAGAAGTTGGCAGCCAATGGATAACACCAAGGTCTAACATATATCTATACAAATATAGCTCCATAGGGTTTTTTTATTAGCAAACATAACTGGAACAAAACAGCAGGACTGTCAAAACTGTAACTAAACAGATATGATCAAAACAGAAAAAGTAGATTGCACTACAAACATTGCACCCTTCCTTACTCTTCTTGGATTGCTCAAAATTTTAAACAAACTCAAAATAAAAGCCATAAAACTCAGTAACTGCAAGTGGATGATAAATTCACATAACCTGTGTAAAGGTAACATACACAAAGTAGAACACTTATGATCAGTTGAAGTGACTGAATTATGACCCTCATCACCAACACTGAGCAATAAAGAGGCAGAATTATGGAAACAGAATCCAGCATGGATGAACACCTAAGCCCTCTCTTTTGACAACAAAGCTCCAGTTAGGTACTGAAAGCTTAGTAGCTGCTATTTTCAGAGAGCAGACAACTCAATCCAATTCATTGATTGCATGTACAGTGACTTCATTTAGAAATCCTAGAAATCCTTCTGAGCCCTCAAAAACAGAACTCAATAAGGGGATTTTACTGGGACATAAGTGATTAAAAAAAAAAAAGGAATCCTGTTCTGTCTAGACTGGCTGCCTCCCCTCAGGTAATCTGAGTAAATGAACTTCCCACTTCAATTACAGAAGTAAAAGTCATAGTTCTAATAAACCCTAATTATAAAATAGATGTGTCATTATCACCATGGGATATTTACACACAAAAAGATTGCATATGGGAATGTAAGTTTTAATAATTTATTTTACACTGAATTTAGGCTATCTTCAAAGTCAAACACAGGATTTTGTATTTAATTTTTTCCAATTATTTTTCCTAGTGCTTGTGTTGCACGTAGTATGGAGGCATTCTTACCTTAATTGCAACAGATACAAGGTGGTCCAGTCAATATTTTCCTTTTCTACTTCTACACTCCTCACAGTCTCTTTCTTTCTATCAGCCATTCACAATGACTCTTCATAGGAATAGCTATTGCTGGATTTTCACATGGCTGTCTTTATGATAAAGAATTATCACTCCAGTGAATTAAAGAACCGTGGGAAAATTCCTTCATCTTGAAAACATTATTCAACGCATTTCATACTTGAAAAGATTGTGGCACTGATGTTTTTAGAATATAAATCACTTTGCAGTATTTAAAATAAGACTGTCTAGTTGAGTTAATATGAAGTCTTGTAAAAACTAGAAATGAGGGGAAAAAAAGAATAGTAGCTATCAGCACTTATTCACGACTGTCTTAGAAAAGGAACCACCTACATTTCCTAAACCACAACAGAACTAAAAATTAAGTATCAGCTTGTAACACCTGAAGACTTGTAAACATCCATGATTTCAGAACACAACCTGCTTTTAGATATCTAGCTCATTGTGTACAGGGTTAGCTCATGAGTAAGAAATATTGGTAAATGTAATAATCATTTCAAAAGAAAAGTGGTATTTTTCTTCATATTTATTTTAAGTAAGAGAAATATTCTAAAAAGGATKAAAATATGGCCTTCACATTCTCTCCTATGCCATAACAGTCAGTCAGGCTATTCAAACATATCAGAATCATAGAATGGTTTGGKWTGGAAGGGACRTTTGAGATCCTCCAGTTCCAACCCCCTGCCAYGGACAGGTACATTTTTCAYTAGACCAGGTTACTCAAAGCCCCATCCAACCTGGCCTTGAGCACTTCCAGGGATGGGGCATCCGCATCTTCTCTGGGCAACCTGCTCCAGTGCCTCACCAAGCTCACAGTGAAGAATTTYTTCCTACTATCTCATCAGAACCTGCCCACTTTCAGTTTAAAGCCATTCCCCACTGTTCTATCACTACAGACCCCTTGTGATATGTCCCTCTCCAGATCTCTGGTAGGCTCCCTTCAGGTACTGGGAGGCTGCAATAACATCTCCCTAAGCCTTTTCTTTTCCAGACTGAATAATCCCAATTACTTCCCAATTAGGTGTGGAAAAGAAAATATTAGTGAGGTCCTGATTTCAACCTTCATAAAAAGTATCCCAAATATATATAGTTATTGTATTTGGTAGATCCTTCTGATTAACTTTGACAATTTCTTTTTCTTTAGTTATTTTCCCCTATAAACAGGAAAAAGATGAGATGCGACAAGGAGAAAGCTGAAAAAATTAAATACTGTGGCTAGATTAATTGTAGAGAAGAAGTAATTAAAACCAATTTAGGGAAATAAGATATTACAACATTTGAACACACTCTCACTGCTTCCATATGATGTTTCCACAATACTCTATTGTGCCTATAGATTTTTGTTTTGAAATATACTGGACAAGAAAAGCCTTGTTTTAGATGTCATTGTCAGTACTAAGAAAACTGGACATGATAATGCAACTGAAAAACCTGTTCCATGGTAAAGTTTTTCACACCTTCCACTTCAGCTGTGATTACTGCCACTTTTTTGAGAGATTTGAATACTTGTTTGAGACAGAAGTTGCATTTAAGTCCACTTGGCAGTTCTTATGGGAATGACTGTCATAAACTGTGAGCTGAGGAGACAATTTTTTTCTTTCTAATTATAAGTTTCTGTAGCGTAACAAGAAGATAAAAAGATRCTGCAGCTAAAAAGTGAGTGTTTTTAAAGGCTAAAATCACAAGAGGCAGAAAATCATTTAACAAAGACATWAAAAAAAACTCTTTAAGGAATCCTTTTAAGAACAAAAAGTTTGGTTGTGGACTTCATTCTCCAAACTGTATTTAAGGTTTGAAATACCTCAGTTATTTTAATTTATAATCCAACTTAAATTTTCAGGTGTGACTTGGTAATTTTATAGCAAGTTTCATAGTTTGCTGAATAAGTATCACATTAGGGTAGGCAAGTAAGAGTAGAACCCACAGACACAAAGATATGAAAAATATAAAGAATTTAGCATCATGGCAACTTCTAAAGCTACTTYTGGAGAACAAATTATCCTGTATCTCTCTCCCAGGAAAAACCACTTTGTGCTTCTTCCTCTGACAATTATGCTAGTGATAATCTGCATTCARAAAGTTTCTGGTGAGACATGCTTTATGTTGAGGTATAAGAACACTTATATTTTGGGAATAAAACAGGACRCAACAGAATTTAATTAACTTCCTTTTGCTTTTATATAATACTCTATTAAGCATTCTTTGTTTTGGAAAATGTGGAAAACAGACCWCATTCACTGTGATTCAGACTGCCCCCAGGACAGGGAAAAGGAGGATCAAAGTCAGAGATGTAAGGGAAAGAAAAAAATCAATGTTTTTTTCACACAATCTAACCAGCAAGTAAAACAGTCGAGCTTCAARTTTTTCAAACTAATTACAACACCAGAGAATGCTCCCCAACAACAAGCAACTTGTTAAATAAAAAAATAAGAGTATGAAAATAGCAAAGACAYCCTTGGTCAGCATTTACTAATTATCACTCTTCAACAATAATTTACTTTTTTCATTCATCATAGCAAAGGAGACCTTTTTTAAAAAGTGATGCAAAAATGAAGAGAAATGCTACTTTTCAGTTGCTGTGCACTTTMCTGAAACACAAGAAGCAACAGCGAAGAAAACACAAATTAGCTGTCTGAAAGTTTATCGACAAGAAAAAATGATTTTCAAACTGTGCTGCTTGGAAATACAAATCAGGTTTTAATTGACGGATAAACGATGATCAGTGGGGAATGGGAAGAAGGCAAGAAAAACTTTGAAATGGCAACTAATTACAATCCTGCTCCACAGACCCAAAAGCTTTTGGCAGTATCTGTCCCTTACTGTGTTGGTTCTCCATCCTATGAGCCGCCATTTGTTGTTCTTCCAATACTGTAATGCTGCCCTTTCAGAATTTCAGGATACTGGAATGCATTACCTGGCCAGGCTGCCCTTGCTCTCAGTAAACAGCACCATAAAAACCAGAGGAGGAAGAGAAAGCAAACTTAATGCACTTCTCCCAGAGTGACAGGAGAAAGCAAAGCAAGATACAACTRAGTGGATGCTCTGTATTTCATTTACCTGACAGCCCTTAGCCATTAAAGGAATGTGGTGATATATCCAGATATTGAGAGCGCAACGCATAGTAGGAGCACCAGGACAAGCATTTGGATGTTTRTTAGATAAATCTTCAAAAATGAAATATTCAAAAGTGTGCCAGAGCAAACATGCCCATAGCATCCTCACTTTCCAGAGTACTATCAGTTAACAAAAGCATTTTAAATCTGTATTTTCAGGTGATAGTATTTGAAAAAGAGCCTCAGAATTAAAATTAAGAGCAGAAGGGTGACTGGCAGCCAGGTGCCATTTGTAAACAGAAGAGATGCAATTAARCACTTCCATCTGTAAACTGTGCCCTCAAAACTTCCACAGTACAACTTTAAGATAAAGTTAATCGGCTAATAAGTGAGAGACAGCATGGACTGTGAGCCTTACATTGCTTTAAAATGAGATTTGTAACAGAAAAGTCAGACATGGTAATATTTTACGGGGATTTAAAACAAACAGTTTTCATGCATTAATTCAATGAGCACATTGGCTGTGGGCAGGATTTACAACCAGCAYATCTGTTTACCATGACAAATTTTATCTGATAGCAACAGCATTGCTATGCGTAATGACAACCAAAGAAATCTTGATCGCGACTTAATTCAATGCACAGAGTATTAGGAAATTTAAACAAAATTCTATCGCCTTTCTAAGCATTTAAATAATTATTCTTTTTCAAGCATTCAGTCTATTCTTAYCATTGCAATCTGGTCTCACAAAAACTTGGCTTGAGTTTAAAAATTTAAAGGCCAGGGTTAGAAAGGAAAAGGAAAGTAGTACTCATTTGCAGCATCTTTGCTAAGRACGCATTAATTAGATCTTATATCATGCCAGTGTTAGTTTTTATTACTTAACCAAGGGAAAAAACAGTTGCTTAAGTTTAGTGTCCATCTACAAATAGCTACTGAATATTATCTAAGAAAAAGCTTTACAAAACAAGGTTTTTCAGGAAGAGCCAACTCCAAGATGACTGGAGAATGAAAACACATTCTTCTGTGGACTTTTGYTTCAGATGAAAAGAGGTTTGGATTTACCTGCATTTACTTCTGGGGCTATTTATTATATATTAACTATTCTACTGTCAGCTTCCTCTTTTACTTTAGAATTTTCTACTGTATTATCCAAACTATCCACSAAATTAGAAATTGTAGCTATACAGCTACAGCTACTATAACAATAAACTAAACTACATATAGACACACATCAAGAAGCTGAAAAGCAATATGCACTGCAGGCATTTAGCTGTGTACTCATTAAGACTAAACACCRTAAGGAATGTTGGGTGCTATTAGCCTTTTCTATTCAGAGGAATATGAAAAATCTAGATTTCTTGTGTGTGGAGCTCACAAAGGTCAAAAGGGAGGCTTAGTTCACTAGGACACAGCTTCCTTTCKATGAATTTGATTTTAGCAGGTGAGATGAAAGCAGTGAGACAGCAATGTCATATTTTGAATTCCTATTAATAACAATCAATGTCGTGCTTCAGACTGAAGAAAATTACAATTTTTTTTTTTTTACTCTCCTGAAGAATCATTTGTTTTTCTTGACACAAACATGTCTTGCAACAAAATGAGATGTGTTACAAGCTTCTAGAAACTAGATGTCACAGAAACAGTAACTACAAGAAATAGTCAAAGGATTCCATCAGCATCCCTGAAGACAGGCTTTTGCAGCAGCTATACATGATAAGCATCAGAATTCAACACAAAACTTATCATGGAAAGAGACAGCCAAGATAATTGACATGTTCTGCTTAAGAACTCCAGTATAGGTTTCTTCAATCACTAAAACTCAATTTTTATACTTCCTTCCTCCTAAGACTTTTCCTATATAGACATCCAGAGCCAAACACACACTACATATATCAATCAGTCTATTCCCTTAGTGTCCTTTGGTTCTTTCCAGAATGCTGCTATAGGTTATTCCAGATATGCTACAGCAAAATCAAAAGATAAGTAACAGGAAACCTCACTCATAACAATGYSGATTRAAATCTSYAAGATTCAGGTCCTYGCCCAGTCACTTTCTCTGCATTGTRAGGGCAATTCTTCAGAATGAATATTCTGACAAAGCCAAAAAACTTTGCAATGCTTAGCTAGCAAAATAGGTCAAGTATTTGAGGATAAGCTCAGCTAAAAATATCTTAGTTCATGAAACCTAACTAAAACATGAGGTTTGCCTGAGCAAAGGTGTTCATAGTGGGGCTTTTATGTGCATTTCCCCAGCTGCAAAGTTGCACCTCCAAGAGCAGAGGATGCTGAGTCACTGGAGGATCAGACAGGGGACACGCTGAAAATCTTGTAACTCTCATGACTGACAGCGAGTACAGTAACTCCATCATTCACCATCAAGACTCCTTTCCACATCAAAACAAACAATGCCAAATTCCAGAACCTGGTTTTGGGAGTTTTTTTCAGTGGGAGGTTGTTTGTTTGAAAGCTGGGGAGGAATGTTCTAGTTTTGAACAGAACCAGTGCTGTGTATAATTATTTTATTTGAAGATCTGCTAAAAAATGAACAAAAAATCAAACACAACTTAAATAGGAACTTATTCTTTCTWGCTATTTACAAGTTACATTGTATTTACCTCTCTTGGTGATAAAATTCTGTTGATCCTTTCTTGCCAAGCCAAACATCTTTGGGTGCCCATTTTTATAATTAAGCTTCTAAAATTAACCTAAAAACAGCTGAGCTTTTTAATCTTTGTAGTAGGGACCTTGCTAATGACTTCTTGCAGTTAAAGCCCTGCTTGTACTTGTACTGATAACATTATCTTCATTTGTCCTTGACTTTTAAAAAGTATGACATAGTAACTAGCTCCTCTCTCTCATTTTCAGTGTATTTAAAAAAAAACAAACAAAACCAAACGAGCTTTAAAGCACTACTCAAAAGCAGACTTCTCCTAAATGCTGACAATGCTCTGGAAACCCACTGACCATTTTTCCTGTTTTCCAAATGAGATTMGTCATGTTAAGTCAGGGCACTTCACTACAAATGAGGGTTTTCTCCCCTTCCAACCACAAAAAACAAGTTTAACCAAAATAATTATATGACTTTTGAAAAGTGTTCTTTTGCTAGTATATGCACATCCCAAACTGAGAGACTGTATGCTTCTTACTGTACATCTATAAGGAAGCCTAACAGCAGTGAATGACAGGCTAGACTTTAAAGGAGAGCACACACAAGGCGAGAAAATGGAACCACAAATGGAGCAACAGGTAAGAAAACATAAAGGAAAAAAATGAGAACTCAGGAGTGGTTATAGAAGACTGTATTTTTCATAAGACTAAATGGAATTCTTGCTTAGGGAAAAGTCTTAMTGGTAGGAGGAATCCAGGAAACTAGCACCTACTTTTCAGAAAAGGTTAGAGAAAGGACGTCCAGATACAGAATTAAAATGTGTTAATAAAAAGCTTCTAGTCCTAATCTAACACATCWTTCCCACAAACTACTACTTTTAAAAGCAGCTGTCCTAAGTCACAGTATGACTACACTTCCAAGAATACCAAAGTAACTTCTGGTGATTGGTGCCATGCCTACACTTGCAATTCCCACTTACACTGGGTGACTGAGCTGAGTAGTATCTTACTTAAGATTGGAAGTAGTTTTATAAAAACTGTAGTTTATAAAGACTAAAATGCCCTGTTGTTTACTAATATTGGTTTCATCCTGTTAGAAGCACTGAAACAGTGATTTTGTTTTTCTAGAAGCATTCACAGATACTAGTGTTTTCTCTATGGCCTACTGTGACTAAATTTAACCCACTGTTGTGGTTTAACTACAGTAGGTGCTCAGCCTTCCACAGCCACTTACTCCCCCTAGAATAACATGGAGGAGAGAATCACAAGGGTATAAATGAGAAAATTAAAGGTTTGAGAAAAGAGAGTTTCAAAGCAAAAGCAAAAGCTGCACATACAAAGAAAGCAAAACAAGGAATTCCTTCACCACTTCCCATGGGCAGGCAAGTGTTCAGCCATCCCCAGGGTAGCAGGATTCCATCACACATAATGGTGACTTGGGAAGACAAAAACCACCACAACAAACATCCTTCCTCCCCCAGCTTTTTATGTGCAGCATGACATCATATGACATGGAATGTCCCTCTGGTCAGCTGGAGTCAGCTGTCCCGCCTGTGTCCCCCTTCCCAACTCCTTGTGCACCCCAAGCCTACTCGCTGGTGCACTAGGGTGAGAAACAGAAAAGGGCTTGAGGCTGTGCAAGCACTGTTCAGYAATAATAAAATACCTCCCTGTGTTACCAGCACTGTTCTGCGCTGATTTGCAAATCCAAAACACGATAACATATGAGCTACTATGAAGAAAACAACAACAACAACAACAACAACAAAAAAATCTGTGAAAAGCACCCAGCAAGAGCCCTTTGGTGATATTTAAAACTTTACCACAGCTGAAAGCTAGTTTATAGAAAACACGTTTCTTATTTTCAGTACTGTTTAACAGCTCTTTCTTGTGATCACTAACTCCTAGACTCTGTTCTCCTTTTCCACAACTTCTGCAATATATTTCCTTATTACACATTTTCCCTACAGCCTGCGCCACCAGGACATCCTGGCTGTTGAGGACTTAGCAGAGGACCAGTTGCCTGGTTTCAAATAGAAATTTGAGAAGGAGGTGACAGAGCAGCCTAACAAGTACTGTGAAGCTCTGGTAACAAATACACCACTTACAGGCTAACTCCTCCATCCTCTCTTGATTTCACTGCCTAAATAGTTCAAACATGCTCTAGAAATGGGAAACTTTCCAACAGTGTCTAGCAGACTGTTTCAAATGGCCATTTTTTTTCTTGAGCAAGTGGAAATAAATCAACATGAATTGTAAGACTGCTTTCAATCTTAATTCTGATTGCCTRTTATCGAGATGCAAAAAACACCTTTTGGTGTTTAAATTTACTCCGAAGCTCTTACTTATATAAATAAGATTAAAATTGAAGTAAGAATCAATAACTAATGATAAGCAATAAAATTGAAAGTACTCACATTAAACTTAATTATGTCATATATCAAGTACCGAGGGACAACCTGTCCATTAACCTTGTCGATGATCATTTCCTTAAAAGAAAACAGAAAACATTGGCATTTATGTCATAAATATAGAAGAAGAATGTCGACACATTTATACTTAGTGCATATACCTGCAAACATGATGCAATCAAACCCTGGTCATRTCTGTATTACAAAGAACATTTTACAATAGGTCAAGATTATAAAAATATTATTGTGGTCTCAAAAGTCTCTCATGGAACATTCAATAAAACACCAGGAAGCTGTACTACAGCTCCCCATTCTGATTTGCAACATTTATACATTAGTTTCCCCACAGCTTTAAAAATCTTGAGTGAATAATGAGTTTTTAGAAATCTCAATAAGATCTGCAATCCTAAGTCAACCAAGCACTACTGGAAATCTTGCCCAYGGTCAGAATTACAATAGCAAGGATGTAAAGAGCAAGCATTCACATTCATTTTCTAYACTCAGGTTGGGTATTTTCATTTTAACAGTGTCCTAGACAGCAGTGAGAGCTGCAATTTGCTTGAATGTTGTATTGTGACTAAACAGTATGGCTCCTTCATACAGAAATATCACCGACACTCTCTGCATCATATGAGGTCAGTTACCACCCAATATGTACTGGCAAATCATATTGAAAATAGGTCAGGTAGGGAAAAGAACATTGATGATCACTTTCCAAACACAAAACATTTCCTGAATTTAATGGTACATACAAAAGAAAGTGCATCCTACATGGTAATGCTTACATCCACAACTCAGGCTTCCTAGGAGAGGAATTAAACATAATATATAGAGTTTGATAAACCAACAAGGATGATTGAGAATGGTAACAACCAACCACAGATAGATTTTTTTCCAGAGACAAGGCTGAAATAGTCACTTCTCTAAAGGCAATCCATCATCTCCCGCATCTCCTTCCCCCACCTGATTATTGACTAATAAGTTGTATCAGCTAGGATTTTTTTTCTAAAAATACCAAGTTAAAACTCCAAATTCACACAAACAAGATAAAACAATTGAAAACGATGAAAACAGTTCACTATAATATGATKAAAACAAAATCAGAAGCCCAAGAATTATTCCCAAAAAAAATTACATCAGCTCAAATTAATTTTGTTTAGTTAATGTCTTGATAAGTGAATAGTATTTTTGTCTTACAACCTTTCCATTTCTCTCAGAATCCAYAAATGCTACAAAATAAACCCAAAAAGTCTGATTGACTCATGTAAGATTAATTTTCACTCTGAACAACAACAAAAAGATTCTTGAATTGTACCTAGCATTTAACYACAATTTGCTTTGAAAAATAAGCAAGCAGTTCAGCTGTAAAGACATAGATTTGTTTTAAAGCAAACACAAAGCTTGAAGCATTTAAAAGTAAACTAGAAGAAATGAACATGTTGTTCTCAAAAAACACAGGGAAATCTAAGTTGCCTACTTAATATTTTGAAATCTCATCTTCTGTGAACACAGCACTGAGATGGAAATTGGGATTTCAAAGCCATATGCAGCATTCACAGGTGTGGTGAATGACTACCTGAGCTGATCTTACACATCCACATAATTTTTAAATAAACCAAAAATTACAAAAACAGTAATTCAATGAGTGAAAACTATTCCTTTGTAACATTATAGTATTTTACCTCTAAAAATTAGGCATAGGCACTGCCAAATAACATGTGCAAAAATGGTCTACATRGAAGTGTTTTAACAAAATGCCATTCCATTTGTTTCCAATATTTAGGTAGGACAGTGGTGAGATCTCAAAGGAACACCAGACACAATGCTGCAAAGCCTTCTTTGACAATAAATTTTATAACTAACTACAAGAACAGATGGGTATAACTCAAGAGACAGAAGGCATGATATGCAAACTTGGAAGACTGTGTAAAGACATAATGCAGTGGGGGGGAGGGGGGGGAACCCAGGATAAAAATCCCCACCTGGAATTCCTGACAGTAATCAGGTGAAACAAATAACAAAGTAACAGTGAAAGGAAAGAATGTCATTTTATTTCTTTGACTTTCAGTTGAATTGGCAGCTGAAACAACTTTTTGAAATACATTTAAATGAGCATGTATTTAGGGTTTAAGGATTCACTTTCTCAGCATGCATATTCAGAGCCTGAGCTTTGATGCAAAGCTAGCATTTGTATGCAAAACCCTGAAAATATTTCAATGCCTGATATTACAAGATTTTATGCCTAATTTTCAAAATCTGAATCTCTGGATATTCAGGTTAAGAAGAATTATAAAATACAACCAAAAGGACCAGGAACTGTTTTTAAACATCCTTTGAAATGATCATTTTTAGCTTTTTCTCTACTTCAGACATGTAAACATTTTTATTCTATCACTGATCAAACAAGCCTTTTTCCTCATCTYYTYAATTCTTTTCTTYYTCCCCTGCCTCCTGTTCTCTTTGACATCCTGACTGAAATCCCAGCTACCAGAGCAAAAAACAATAGCACAATATGGCTTAGAAGATGAGATGACAAACTCCTGCACTGTTCATCTCCATCATGACAACAACATTCCCTGCTCCATTAGTTACGCCAATACAACTGTCATAAGGCAAAGGCTGTAAAGTGAGCATAAGAATGGCTCAGATTAGAAATGCTCTAACAYATCATTATTTTACAGTCTGATTTCAGAATCTTCCTTGAAATTATCAGAACTGAAGAATACCCCAGGGAACAGACCCCAGAGACAAATTCAGAGAAGCAGGGAAAACGTAATATTTGAGAAATGATCACAATTAAACTCACTCGTTCTCACCTGAGGAATAACCTGATACCATAAGACTACATTTTCTAAGCCAATTTTTAGATAGCTAAAAATTTAAACCCAAATCCACTCACATGACCTCTTAAAATAACATGACAGTATCCACAAGGCCCACTTGCATCCATGCAGTYACTTCTAAAGACTCCATGCAGATTTATAGCCAGTATTGTGTGTTTTAAATTATCTCTGCTAGTCAGTAWGATCTTTAGCATATTAGCAGTCCAYTAGCTACTGATTTAGGTATCCACTTAATCCATGGGCCTGCAACAAGGGTCCAATGATCAATTAATGCAATGTAATCTGGCAACACTGTTCTGGTGTTACTCTCCTTAATCTTCTGGTGTTGCAAAGCACAGTTGTACAGAATATTAGACCTGCAACAGTGCTAAGAGCTTATTGTCGACCATGTGCCAGAAGAACAATGCTGGACTGAGAGCTGTGGACATTTTTCCTTGAATCACATTTCTAGCAAGTAACTTAGACTTAAAATAACACAAAATTCAATCACAGAGCAAGGGATCCAATTTTACCAGCAGAATGTATATTTTGTTGACATTGAGTATAGAATCAGATCTAATAATACACCTGTTCATTATTCCTTTTCCTCTTGTGCCTTGTCTTAATCCTTTATCCATTTACCTTTAACACAATTCTAGTCACTGTTGTATTTCAGGAATGAAAATAGCTTTTGTTTCTTRCCTTTTTTCTTAAATCAATTTTGCATAAATCTATTTTGCACCAGCTTTTGCAAACTCAAAAAGTTTTAACGTCTACAATTTCTGAGACAGCTTACAAWTAGGAAAGGTTTCTATTATATAAAAACAAATCTCTAGCTCACCCTCCACTTAAGAGAGTTCCTGGCCCTCTTAAGTCTTCAGGTGTGAACAATATTTTATATTAAAGTAGTATAGAATAAAAAACTATATTGAAATTGTAAAATGTATTTCAAGACTAAGAATGCCTCTCATTTTCTACTCAACTGTTTCAAAGCTAAGCAGAATGCCAAGAAAGCTCCTGAAAACAGCTATTTAGTTTTTCTCCATGACAGCCAAAACATTTGAACAAAATTCTATGCATTCCTTCAGACAGTTCTATGGATGCAAAACACTTGGCTTCTAAAGGAATAAGTCATATTATGCTAGTCACCTGTAGGTATAATTCAAATTCGCTTTAATGAGCTTTGCAGAAAACTTTCTTCCATGACAGGAGACAAATTGCAACTGAAGAGCTGGAGATGAGCACAAAGTGTTGCAGGACATCACTCAAGATGTAACTGATCACATAAGAACTGTTTGCAAGTAATTTCAGCCTAAAGTGAACCACAAATGCATCTGAAATTCTCAAAGACAACCACATGAAAGGCTTACATCAGAAGCCTTAAAGCAAGTTAATAGTTCCCTGAATGCATGGAAATTGCCTTTATGAAAGTTTTATGTATACTGTCATTCTAAATATTGTTAGGGGGAATTACCTRACCTTTTGTATTCTTAAAACCAGTAACTGTTTTGCTGCATGGCACTGATATTTCTGTTTCCTTTCCTTCTTTCTCATATTTTTAAGAATGCTGTAAAGCCATGCCAATTGGGCYACTTCATTCTATACTTACATTCACTGAAAGAGAGAAAGCTACTTCAAGGACAGTAAATATGAACTACTTCAGCCTGTAATTAAAGAATTAACTTCAACAGCCCTTCAAACACTAATTAGTAAAATATGTTACTACGGAAAAAGCAAACTTCTTCCCATGGATTTCAAAAATAAAATTAAATCAATCATGCATATATCTAGAGTAAAGCATCATTCATGGAAATTGTCATTTGGCACCAATATTAAAAATATTCAATTACAAAGTTAAGCTGTTCTGTGCTTCAAATAATAGGCAAATCTTATCCTTAAACTTGTTAAAGGAATTCAAATTGAAAAAAGTATTCCATCAACAGCTTTTTATTTAACTGACCATACTAAAATAAATTTAGAAATCTGTACTATGAAAAGTATTTATCCATTGAAAGGTTTTATCTCAGGATACTTCATTCAATCAGTACTTGTTCATTTAATGTCATTTTTCTTTTCACTTCATTTAAAAAAAAAAGTGTAGGAGGAAGAAAAAAAATCACAGTAAGACTCATTTAATGCCAACAAAGTGAAACACCAAAACACACTATAACAGTCAAACTTTTACAGAACAACAAATTAAGCAAAGTTATAGTTCATGGGTACCTGAGAGAAGTTCAGTTAYTCCTAAGAGACTTAAACTATAAATTGGGGAACATAGCACACCAGACCAGATCAGAGACCTTCTCCCATGCCCCACAGCTACGTTATGCATGTATCTCAATATCCCTGTCTTCCTCCATGTACATCAGTCTCCTTTACTAAAACATCCGTTTTGAAATAAAAAGAATAATTAATTAAATAAATAAATAGAAGAGCAGCCATTTCCCTCAAGAACACCGAGGATTGAACCATATGGGCACTGGCCATTACTTTCTCAAGAGCCTTAAAAGTAACAGGGGAAAAATAGCAGTATCAGGCTTTTTATCTCAGAAGTATGAAASCTAATGTATGTTATTAAGAATAAAATTATGTATATCATTAGGAAGCTGCCTGGCTGAAGAGGCTCCTACCAGGCACGACAGCTTGTGCAACCACTTTCGAGCTGACAGCATGGCATTTCTTGCATTATGCTCTCAATTTTTCAGTGAAGCAGAGGTGGTGGAAAATATTCCATTATCTGCTTCTCTGTCCCTGAGACAGTACATTTTCCTTGCAGTAATTACCCTCAAAGATTCAATTTACACATGCTTCACATGTAAATGTGTGTTCAGTAAGACACATCATTCACAGAAATGACACTTGAAGAAGAATACTGACAACAAGGGCCTGAGAAAGGAAAGGAAGTTAATAAAGGCAATATGGTCTTCTGTATCTGAAAAGTGCATTAGGCTTGAGAAGATCATATGGAAGATATCTCAGGTATAAAAATACTTCATCAGGCAGGAGTTACACCAATTTARAGAGTCTCCAGTGCTACTGATATATAATAGGAAACTGCACTGATCTATTAGTGTAAGAGTTAATGAAGTTCTTTCAGTCATGAGAAATAGGATCGTCAAGAAAGAAGTAATTTGTTTTTGTGGCTATTGCTCTAAAAAGTTTACCACCGATAGTCCAGGCCAACTTCCAAACAACAAATATAGATGTTTTACAGCTTGTTTTACAACTGGCTCCAAAAGTTCATTAGCAAGTGTACAGAATTTAAATGAGCATGGCAACTTTGAACTGTTTTAGCCTTCTAACACTAACTAAGCCACTTCTAAATATAACTAAGCCACTTCTAAATCATTCAATAATTAAGATCAGCTGTAAATAAAGGTGACAGAAACAAAGGTATCATATAACAAAAGTGTATCAAAAGATGATGATAATTTTAGAAGTATTTCCATGAGCTGTGTGAAATTGATAATGTTTACTGACTGTTTCAAAATATAAAGCTGTAGCAAGAGATGAGGTTCTGCAGTAACTTTTTTAGATTCTCTTCAACCCTTCTCTCATATTCAGAGAATGTCATCTCAATACCTTGATTTATTTCAAAGACAAACAGCTCCCCCCAGCGCAGTCATCAATGCTATTCTGTAGGTAAGCAATTTCTTATAAAATGCGATGCCAACATTAACCCAGTGACTGAATCTCTATTCCTTCTGGAATCTTATGATTYGCCAATCCAGCCCTAAAAATTTTGCCTTGTTTATGAACAAAAGCAAACAGCATTGAAATAGTCACAATAATTAAACAGTATGCTCCTTACCCCATCTAGAAGAGTGTTTGATAGATGTGTGCGAAGATCTTTACGAAATGGAAATTCCAGGTTAGATACATGAAAAATGGAATTGTCTCTGTCGATCATATAAACCTCATTCTTGCCATCAATCAGCATCATATACCTGCAAAGGCAATGTTAAGATATTATAGTTACAGGTATATCCTCTAAATRTCTATTATATATTAAGTGTTACAAACAAATGTTACAAACAAGCAACTGGGAGAGACGTTGTAAAAAAAAATTTTTAAGGATTTTTTTTTTTACATTTAAACCTGTAAACTGACCAAAGGATGATATATCCCAGACCATATGATGCTGTTGTCAGCAATAAAAAATGAGAGAAGGATGAAGGAGGGGACATTTGGAGTTATGGTGTTTTTCTTCCCAAGTCACTGTTGTGAATGAAATATCCCAGCTTTCCTGGAAATGGACAAATACCTGCCTGACAATAGGAAATACTAAATCAATTCCTCATTGATTGTTTTTCCTTGTATTAATCTCAACCTATGAGCTTTCTCACTTTTACCCTTCTGATTCTCTCCCCCATCTCACTAAAGGCAGAAGAAGTGGCAGTGGCAGTGTGGGCTTAGTTGCCATAGGAGTTAAACCAGGCCACACYTTAAATATTCCCTGGACAAACACTGCCAGGCTACAATTCTTCAATTCATCAGTCCCCATAAGAGACCTCTTTAAGCCCATGGAGACTTTTGTTTGGAAACACAGTTTTTGTTGAGCACACCTATCTGCATGCCATCTTCCTTCATAACTAGATGATATTTATGGTCCCTTCCAATCCAAAAAAATTCTATGATCCTATGATTTCTATGACTCTGTATTTTACTTCTGAGAGGTACTGAGAAACAGTATGTGCTGATTTTGAAGGCAGACAATAATTTGGTCTCAGGACAGTAAATTATTTTCATGTAGACCCATTTGTCTGGGTCTTATGATAATATACCTGTCTAACTTAGAATCTGAACAAGTTCTCTGCTTAAGAAAGACATTAAACTGATCCAGATATGTCTCATTTTTAAAGTGTTTTGTTTGAAGTTTTTTTAGCTGAAAGGCTGAAAACTCCTCCACCCTCCCAATTTAATAAGCTATTGAAATAAAACTTAGAATGTGGTCCAAACAACAGAATTTGTCAAAATTCTAATTACTACCAACATAAGACAGGAGAAATTTGGTGAAGGATAGACTGACAAAGAGAAGTGTTCTATAAGCAGCTAATAATTGAAAATTTGCAAGAAGCAAAAGACATAGGTGACCATGCTGAGACTTTGGTGAAACTGAATTTATCAATCAGTGAGGGATTTGGGCTGGTTAGTGGGTTGAGGTTTTTTGTTTTTTTGCTTGTTTCGCTCAAAAAGCTTAAGTTCAATATGCTTTATATCGAGCCTAAAGTTTTCTCCAGATGACACTACAAGCATTCATGAAGTAATCTTGTAGACTGCTTATCTGTAGTACATTTCTGAATATTATTTCGATGTACCCTGGCAATTTATATTTTAAGAAGTTAATTAGGGTATTAGCAGATAAGCACACCAGAATAGAGAACACGCCTCTGGGCAACACCACAAAGGCAAAGAGAGAAGAGAGATGATTTTTCAAATACACTCACTAGACAGAACACAGGAGCTTAGCTGTCATGCATTGCACTGCCCACTGTGAACACCACTTGCTATTACAGCTGTACATTTATTACTAATTACTTCTATTGTGTGAGCACCCAAAAGCTCCAATTAGTAACCAGGCCCCATTGTTTCAGATTCTGGGCAAGTACACACGATGACATGGTCCTGCATCAGATGGCTCAATCTGAATGTAAAACTAGGCAAGGGAATAAAAGAACAAAGGCAGAGCAGCAATAAGAGCAGTAACAGAACTGCTTGTTCACCTTTGAAAACTTCACATGGAGTAGAGAATCATGAGCTATAAACATCATCGCTCAAAATGGTCAGTACAACCACTAGTTTCAAACCCCAGTCAGTTTCCACTGAAACAGAAGTTCTGACATATGAGTTCAAGAATAAAGGGTCACAGTGTCCACACAGATTAATCTCACAAGCAGATAAAATATCTAGTCATGGAAATGGTAAAATCTGAAGTTTCATTAGAAGCTACTTTTCATTCATTTCTGATCCTGAGGCAAGCCCTATTATTAATTCTAATTGGACATTAGTATTAACACAATAATTCAGGAAATACGATGAAAATTTTATTAGCAGAGTGACAGCTCTTGGCATTAGACACACAGATCTCCAAATCACCTAACAGAGTATTTCTAACTTTAATTTTCAAATTTTAAAAAATGTCAATCATCAAATAAAGTTTTCTCTTCAGAAATCAATTTTTAGCATACCCAAATAAAGRCAACTGTATCAAAGGCTCATTGCCTCCACATATATCCTGTATAATSCAGTCCACATCAGTTGGACCCCAAATACAAGCTAAAAGAATGATTTTATTAGACTGCCACATTCAGCTGAGTTGGTTTTGGTGGTGGTGGTAGGTTTTTGGTTTTTACACAGTTCTGAAGCCACACAGAAAATCCTGAGTTAAAAACTGATGTTTCTCCTTTATGTGGATGTTTAGCATTTTTCATAATTAAATTTGGAAGTACCTTTCAGGAAAATCTTACTTTATGCAAAATAAATTATGATAAATTACTTGGTGTCCCTTAACCTATGGTCATTGAGATTGAGGAACAAGAACCRAACTGCATTTCCCAAGCTACAGATCCAATACTGTACCCATTAGAACATGTCGTCTCTGCTCTCTTTTCCAAATTATTAGGATTCACAAAACTGGATTTGAAAATACTCGCCCAAACACAGTAACTCACTACACATGGTGTAGTGCTTGCCAAAACATATTTACCACAAAACTGATTGCCTAGAAGTTCGCAGAAGCTTTACCTCTGACTTCAATTTTGTGATATGCTTTATCTATGTTTAACTTCTTTCTCTCAGGCAAAATCACAGCAACCATCTCAGCAATGTTGCATATGTTAATTTTGTGCTTTATAGTAGTTTTAAAACCTTAAGTATGACACAAAAATACAGCACAGCTTCCTCAAACTTTAAGATCCTATCTTCTGAGTTGGAGTGCAACACACAACTAATTTTCTGAAAAAAACTCTACAAGCAGCAAACGAATTAGAAATATTGTTTCAAAGGAAGCTTAAAAATTCAGCTCCTCCAGGAGCTTTCTTTGCCCTGCAGTATTTCTTTAGACAGGCTATATCAAAAAAAGATTATTTACTTCAATACAGTGCTGCCGTTGCTCCTTTTTAAGAATTTTCCTTTTTAAATATGCCCGTGTCTGTATTATCACATTAAAGAATGTATAATATAAGAAATTCCATCATCAACTCTAAGCACAAAATACACAGCAGCTCTCCATTCCCACGGGAGTTCATTACGCAGCCTAGAATTCAGTCTTGTGAAAGTGCTGCCCTCCCACACAAATAAGCATTACCCAAATCCGAATAGCAATTAGCATCACTAATATGCKCGCTGACGCAGAGGCAACAACGAAATCCTGTTGCAGATATGATTTTCAGTTTCTTAATTTCCTTTTATGATTCGCAACGCTTCAAAACCACAAGTGTGTTGCCACTCTATAGATTGATCATCTAAGACAAGGCCAAGTCACATGAGTGCTTTGCTTTGGACCCCGCCACTCCTCCTGGCAAGAAAGCGTCAACTTCTGGCCAGATGCATCAAACACTGWGGAAAAGGCCAGGAGAATGAAAATTAATGACTGCCCTTTATCCACTGACAGTAGGAGATCATCTATCTGTGTCACTAAGCTGCTGCAGCTCCATGTCCTGACCCGAATTGAGACTGTGCTGGATTTAGAGTAAATTTAAATTAGAAGAGTTTGAAGCTGGCCTGCAGCACATGGAGCAAAAGACCCTAAAATCCTAATAAGTGGGGAAGGCTCAGCTTACTTTCTTCTATTAATTGCTGCTGGCAATGGTTGCTGCTTCAAACTGTGTCTCCTCAAGGATGACAAAGCCTGGATACAGGGACACTAACACAGGAACTTACAGGTCTTGTAATATTATTTTCAATGTGTRAACAAAAGGAAAACAATGTCTTTTTAATCAGCACACTGACAGTTCTATCACAAACACCTTCTCCGTACTTGTACACGTGTTATCATTTGCATGAGTACACAGCATAGCAGCCAGTAAGAAACACTGCCCGCTACATGCATAAACTGCTGTAGAAATATGCACTGAACAGTCCAAATCCCACAATCTTTTTAAAACCACACACATAGACCTTTGAAAGTCAATCTGCTCTGAACACCAACACTTTGTATTTCTCTTGCGTATTTCTAGGTTAAARTATGCCATCAAAAGTCTCCACAGCAGTTTAAACCAAAAAATCCCTTAGATTGTGACTGACAGTCCTTTCCAATTAACAGCCTCCTGCTTCAATATTTCTCATTCATGACCTTGCATTTTCTACAACTAAATATCCTTCCAGTTTTATTATTCTGCTCCTTAGTGAATTCAGTGGCTGATCTCCCTCATTTGTTTATCAGAACATATTTGGATTCTGTTTCAAAATACTTAATGGTAGCACAAAATGAATATTCAGGATCCTCACTTGTTTTTTATGTATTTTCTTTCAAAACCATCCACTGACACTGTCTTTCAAACCGTTCTTTACCTATCTTAGAATTCTTTGTCATCTTCTTAGTCTTACTCTCTATAATTAATCGAAATTTTGTCAAAGTACTGAAGCATGAGATATACCAGTCTTCCTAGGCCAAAACCCCAATTTTTCCCTTAYACAAACTCCTACCAAAATGGTTAACTCAGAGGAAATGCCATTTCCCATATGTACTGCAGACTGTGTTCCTCAGTCTGTAACTCTATTAACTACTACCCTTAGGGTAATCAAATCTGTCATTTAATAAAGAGAAAACTTGCATTTTTTATCTATTTTTATCTGACCATAAAACCATAATGATTTAAATTTAAAGCAAAGTCTTTGCATGAATGATCCAAACTTATCTTCTACAATCAAGACTTTTTTTCCCCTCAATATTAAAATACTGTTACTAGGCTCTTGTTTAGCACATAAATTTATCTTGCATATCTCTTACTACACTCAGAAGCACCTGGATTTGTCACCCATGAAAAATCTCCACCAATTCCCCATCCTCGTAAGAGGGTAGAATTCAGCTTCTGGTCAACTTCCACAGTTGTAAAGTGTCTCCTTGGGGTGAAATGACCAGCTCCCAATGCTTCGAAACTGTCTTGGTTAAACTCTTTTTATGGAGGTCAAGACACTCAGTTTGCATTAGATGTTCAAGTGTGCTCATTGGTGACAACTCTGATCAGGCTGGACATGTGCAGCAGATTCAGCTGAAATTTCCCTTAATAATCCTCTAGTGATTTTTTAAAAATCTGAACTCTGTAACAATTTTTTATGCTTCAGTTATTAGGSAAATAAAATGTTATTCCTCATGTTTTATTTTGCATCTTTCCTAAACAAAATGAATACTTTCCAAGATTCATGTTATAGTCAGGAAAGTTATCCTACTTATCTGCTACACCAACATCTATGTTCTGAATTGCTAGTTCAAGATACTGCTGCCCTAACTCAATGTTAGTACAGAGAAAAAATAATTTTGTCTTATTGATCACCTCATACATCATGGAAGGCCTATGCTTAGTTTTCATATTCATAGCATCATTTCAGGTGGAAAAGACCTTYAGGTTGATTGAAACCCAGTGTAAACCTAACAGTGCCAAGTCCACCACTAAACAATGTCCCTAAGTGTCACATCTACATGTTGCCTAAATACCTCCAGGCACTGATGGATTGATCTTCATCAACTCACCTTGCTTATTTCAGAACAGAGACCTTCATTTCCACAAGAAATGTTAAGGTGGTATTCCACATAATGAAGTAACCTTGTGCAAGCCACCACTGTAGGTTAAGAGATTCAGTCTCCATAATTTTTACAACGCAGTCTCCTCCACTGTTAGCTCAATTAGCATCAAAATCTTTTTCTTATTCTTGCCTGCCACCACTCTGCTTTAAACTCTGTATGCAGGTTTCCCTTTACATTTGCTCCCCTTGAARACACAAGGACCAGAGGAGACGTTTTGTGACTGTTATAGCCCTGAACATCATCAAAACTGAGGCAATGGATCTGCAGATGACATTTATTACAGAAATCTTCAGTATGCCCAAAACTACAGCAACAAACACTGCAAGCTATGATATCCAAAGGGTACCACAGCTAGGAGAAAAGATGTGACCACACTTCCCCACCTTCCAAGGTCCTAAATTAGATGTCAGCTGAGAAAGCTCACTTAGCAGCTACTTTTTAGTGGTCATGACAGCACAGAACTGCAGCTGCAGCCAAACAAGCAAACAAACAACACACAAAAAATCATCAAACAAATAATTAGGTCAGATAACTAACAGCGTAGGACAAAATACAGAAATAATGTTGCATCATTACACAACTTTATGGTATCCCCTCACTCAGGATACAGTGTGCACCAGCATTAATAGAGAAGTCAGTTTTTGAATAAAGAAGGCAAAAGCAACACTAAGGACCATGGAAAAATGCATCAGAAGTGTGAAAACAAGTATAATTTCTCCTACCAAAGTATCACAGTTTAGACTGAGCTCTAAGTTCAGCTTTTCCTGTTTCATACAGTAAAGATAAAAATGGTTTAATTAATTTAACAGACAACAAATTCAAAACCCTTGTAAAACTACATTTTCTATCTAAAGTATTATTAGACTGTGAAACTGCTGGTAAAACCAAGAATTTAGCAAGGTTAAAAAAGACTATCCAGTTACACTGGTTTTTCTTGTCTGTCTTTCAGGGTTTTAATTAAGTATGAGTGCTGTGGGGGTTTTGTTACTTTATTTTTATAAGGATATTAAACGTTATAGGTTAAATTTAAAGTTGCCTTGTAATCATTATTTGACCTATAACAAATGGTAAATTAGGCAACAACTACTGTATATTGAAGAGCTCTTATAGTGCATTATGATTGTTTTGTCTAATGTAAAACAAAAGAATTGTTAAAAAGCTAGAAAAGTTGTCCAGTAATGATCTGTATACTAACAAACTGATTTCAAATACTAGATTCTCTTTGTTCCACTCAAATTTTAATGATGCTAAGTGCATTTCTAAATTAGCGAGCAGAACACTTACGAAAAACAACTGCAATGGTATAGTGTTCTGATTACTTTTCTTAAAGCTGTAAGATTAATGGAACAAACTATATCTCATGTTTGACTGAACTCCTGAATCGTTTCACAATTTTTGCTGCTGTTGTTGTTGTTATTATTATCTTTATTATCTTCATTATTATCTTATTATATATTATCTTATTATCTTCATTATTTATTGCAGATAGAGCTTCGAGCTTGCTTGAACTTCTTTGGCTTCATCCCTCTCCACAAACCTTTGTCTGAAAATATCTTGGACGTTTAGGGCAAAATTCATGCCTGAAGCAACAGGCTTAAAATATATATATAAGAAAGAATAACAAATTAATTTAGCATTAGATGACAAGTAGTTACATTCCTTCTTTCCCCAAGCAAGTGAACCATAATGTCTCTCATGTAGAGCCATAACAGAGCGGTCATGAAAGGAGTAACACAGCTTTGAAAAAAGGAGATCCCCTTAACTGGGAACTGATTTATGCCAGAGCATATTCTGGGTCAATTCCGTCTGCATTGCCGGCACAAACCACAGCAGGAACACAACTGCCATTTGTGCTCACAGAATAGATCAGCTCCAAGAGAAAGGGATGCCCTAGATATCTGTATAGTTCAACTTCACAGACCGTCATTCTTCCCTGACTGAGCTTAAGCCGTTACGCTTCATGGATGTGTCTGTAATCCCCCCAAGGAGAACCAGCAGCACAGAACATACTGTTCCACTATTAAAAGTGGTCTRGGAGAAATGAAAATAAATAAATAAACCAGTAATCACTGATCCTGGATGCCTGAAAATCAGATACACACACAGGCACACCCTTGATCTGGATCTGATGAGAACATYTTAGGACTGCAGCTGAATATTCTAAAATTAGTATTCATAGCACAAGCTACKCAATAAGCATTTTAACACATTAACTATATATAAATAAACAAAAGGGCTCGCTTAGAAGATATCTGATCAAATACTCAAATAGTTATACATGAATAATCAGTTAGGTATCATTTTTCAGAGTGCAGAACTGCGACCATAAAACTTTGTGTGCTGTCAAGAGGCTTCAGAACTGTGAAGTATCAGGTTTGCTACTTCACAGAATACACTTCCTGTACAGTATCACATCAGCAATGCTCCTTAAACACTTAAGGAAGGGATACAAAACCAAGRGATTTCTTCTACCAGTTCTTTTCAGAGTCCTGACTGTGTTCTAAGCCCATATAAATGAGTAAGAACACTTTCTTTGGCCATTCAAGCCAATTTGGATCCAGATGAGGGATGACATGTTTTGTCACACCTATGTATTTGTTCTCTACATTGACTCAATGACTGTAAAAGGAAGATTTCAGGAGATGAAAAAGCAACAAAGTGATACGGATGTGCCTTAGTAATAAATATATAAATACACTATTATCAGCCCCTGCAAAAAAAAAATCAAACACAAAACCAGACATATCTTTATATCCAGTGGCTCCATATATTAGTATAACAGACAGTCAGTGGTACCTCGTTTGACTTACAGTCAGGGAGATTGATCTCTCTTGGTTCAAAATTAATAGTTTAACAAAACCAGTGAGTTACCTGATGATGCCCACAAGTCTGGCTATCCAAAATCTGACAGCCCCTTTTCTGCTGTCAAAGTCTGCTAGCCCAAGTCTAGACATATTCTCATTGCCTGTAGAGCACGGAAAAAAAGGAGACAAGGACAACATGGCAACAAGTGGAGATAATGAGGCCACCTTATATTAGAGCTTCCTTGCCCTGAGCGAGCAAATCTTTGTCTAGAGACAGGGGATAAGAGAAACAAACCAAAAGTGCCCTTAATTCAAACTCAATTTATCAAAGTTTTATTTTTACACTCTCAAATGAAAATTCAAGTAAGCATACTTATTTAGGGATATATTTATGGATTCGAATGCCGTGGAAAACAGGCCAGTATTAGTCTTGTAAAGCTAAATTTACTACCCAACACAATTGTACAAGACAATTATTAAGATGCAGTGARCAACAACTCACATCTCAGCTCCTAAATCTCCAACTTTCTAGTGTCAAAATACATCATTCCTGCCTCCCCATCCCATTTCCTCTTCCTCTCCTACCTAAACACACAAAATTAAACCATGAATTAGGCATCCGTTTTTTTAAAAATTAAGAGGAATGGCGTTTAGAGTGGTTAACTTCTACGAATGGCTCTTTTCAGCAATCATTAGAAAGGCAGTTTATACCTTTTAATCCTGAACAATTTATGTGACTTTTATACACTTTTGCAGAAGCTCCTGACATTATGTTATCATTACCCACTTCCAAGTTGAACTGTAGATTCCTAACTACTAGTACTGTAGTTTACAAAAGTTATTTATTTAGAGCTTTTAATCTAGACTGGAAAGGAGTAAATGCTTTACTGCAACCATTTCAATAACTTCCACAACTTTAGTTACACACAAAATACATGCTATCTCCAGTTAAGTATATTATTCAAAATAAAGTCAGTGAAATAAATTCTACATGGACTGCAGCCTCATTCTCAACCAAAATTCTTCCATTTCTAAAGGTAGTGTACAAAACTTTGAGCTTGGGTGAGCTTGTTTTCCCCTAAAGAATARTTAAAATAATTTTTGAAGAAAAACCACAAGGGACTATGCCATGTAAACAAAAACAATTTTTTTTTCCCCCATGACCTCAAAAATATAGCATAAAAACACAGTGCAGAGATTGGAAGACTGGACCAACAACAGTCACTTTAACCTGTATAGTAAGGGTTTTGGCTCCAAATCTTTTAAGTGCCATCCCATTTTGACAATTTAATGCAAATAGTAATAGACAAACCCTTACAACTACTTCTTTGAGACATTCAATGAAAATAATACAAATGTCTGAAGAATGGCTGCGCTACACAAATCATGTATAAATACCAGTTGAGGCTTTGCCCATTGCTGATAGTTATGTAAGCCCAATTGAAYCAAGCTCATTTAACTCAGAATCAAATAACTTGCATTTAGCCCAGTTGTTCACAAAACCTGTCATTCTTATTAAAAAAAAMCCATTTGGTCCTGAAAAGTCTATTCAGCACATGCCCAACCCCGGAACATTTCTATCCTTTAAAATTTCACACCACTGAAACGTGCCAGAGACACAGAGGAAGGGATACAAAGCATTATCAACTAAGGGTGCAAAACTGATTAATATTTAAATCTATTTCTTACAATAAGTGGGGAGAGGAAGAAGGAAAAGAAAAGGAAGGTGTGGTTTAAAAACAGCCAGATGATTCTCATGTGGGTTCTTCACACTATCCTAGGATTAGGGGGCCAACATTCCATCCTTACTTCAAGACCATAGACATGTATTAACCCTAAACATGACTCAATGACAAGACACTCAAAACACAATTTATAATAATTTAATTTCTCACTAACTATCTGGATCAGAAAGCAAGGTGCCCAGGAAGGGAGTATTCATATCTTGAGAAAAGCTCTTTTACTCATAAATGCTTTTTGATTAACAGCCCTTAACTTTCCTGCTAACACCATTTCTGAAAATYGCAGTCTCAACACACTACATATTTGCGCCCCTCTCCCATTAGGGGAGAATGCACCAACAATTGTGCAAACCACTWCAGGCACTTTCCACTACTGGGCATAAAATTCCACATCCATGACAGTCTGGTCATGTAATCTGTACAATCTGAAAATTAATCTATGGTTTCTTTCTCAYTCCCAATAGTCTCCTTCAAGTTCAACTCCACATTAATATCTTTGCTCCCAGGAGACAAGCTTTCCATTCTCCAGATCTGCTTTCATGACAAGCTGGTCTCCTGTTCTTAATAATGAGTTCTCAAGTGTATAGATTTGGGGTTTAATTGGATTAGTACTACTCTCCAATCTTCTCTGTCCTCCTTCATTCTCATTATTATCTCAACTTTCTCTCCTCTCTCTCTCAGGGATAATAGTTTTTCCATGAACCCATTCAACTGTCCTTTCTTTAATCCTTTACAGACAACGAGCAACCATTCTGCTTCCTTGCCACCTCATTTTGGGCTAGTATCCTTCATCTCCTAATTTCCAAGACAAACAAACATCTGTTTATCAGTTTTCCCCCTTTTGTTTTCAGAGYTGTCGTTTAGCAGTGATGATTTTTTCACAATTTACTCTGGACAAAATGACTTTTGGATAACTTCTCATATTAGGAATTTGCAATTTCTCAGTTATGCATGTAAGCTTTATCTCATCTTGTAAAGTATCAAAGAATAGGAAAACAAGGAGTATTGAGCCATGGAAATCAAGAGAGAAACTTCAACCTTATTTTCATTATATTTACAGAAGATGCATGAAATATCATCTTAAAATATACTGAGTAGATTTCCTTCAAGTAAGGGACACAAATATGTTTCTGAAGACACTGCAACTGCCAATAACKTTTTAAAAAATAGAATTTTTCTTCCATTTGTACAAAAAGCTGAACTGGAAAAAACCTAGGAAGCTATCACAAGTTTGATAATATAATGATATATTAACTAAATATAATAATATATTAATATAGTAACTAAATAATTATATATAACAATGAGTAATAATATAATATTACTTAATAATATAGTAACTAAATCAAAATAATTATATTCAATATAGATCAATACTATACATAAGTTGATTTATTGATTGATATATCTGAAATGAATCAAACTTATTTGATTAAAAAACAATCCAAAAATTGCCCATCAGTTTTATCACAAAATTAAGTGTACATTTGCCTTTTTTATTTTGTATTATGATAACAACAAAGAGATAATTACTTAACCAACAGGCCCTTCTTTTAAAATGTAATTTGCTAACCATGAAAAAAACAGCTTCAGAGATGTACCTAACTATTTTGTTACAAATGTGTTAGACAACTAGCAGCAACTCTTGAAGAGCTGTTTTAGTCTGCATCTACTTATTTGCACTTAGATATCTGCAAGCCATCAAATTTGCATGAGTATTTTCAAATTTAATAACCTTTGCCAGTAACTAYCTCTTCTGCATTTTTTAAAGAGCTGCCTTACCATAATTGAACAGCCATAGTGTTATGATCATATTTATAATTTTCACTGAAACTGCATGTGTACAGATGTGAAAAATAAAAAAGGCACTCATAGAAATGTAGGAGAATAACTTACTCCYCTTAATAGCTTCCATTTAGTGCAGGTCACATTTTACCATTGTAAAAGCTAGTCCTGTTTGATTGTATTGATTTGAATTATTCCACAGACATTTTTAAGCTTTTTATTATTCTTAGTGCTAACAGTCTTTTCTTCAGAACTGGTGTCTCATTATTTTACCCTGCCTGAACATTCAGCTCCACTCATTAGAACAAGCATCTGCTACAAACAGTGTTAATGAGATCCATATGAAGGGCTACAAGAAGCCATTACCCACCTGGGCTAATCATTTTACAGTACAGAGCTGATAACACAGCAATGCCATGGACATACTGCTACAATTACCTAATTCAGATAGTAWCTTCTATTTCAGACACACAGCACAGCAAAATTGGATACATTTGTAAAGATGTATCTAYGTTGTAGCTACTGTTAACATACAACATATATTTCATCCCAACAAAGSCGAAAGGCATGATTTTAGTAGTGGGAAATTTGCCCTTTGGCTTATGAATAGATTAGCATTAAAATTATTTGTAAGACACCGGTAGTTTGATAACTGTTCCAATAAATACAGAGAATTTACACCAAACCTGTCAGAATAGCTGCAGAACTCAGTGACTTTTATTTAAATAATGATAACTTAAAGCAATATTATTTTAGAGGTAATTGTCCCCAAAACGGGGTGAATTTGCATACAGTATTTACATTCAATCAAACATCTATTACAAAGGAAATATTTCACCAAAGAGTGCCAATGCTAAGCGAGCTTCACAGATCTTTTAATTCAAAGTTCATTTCCCTAAACCTAAGCTACAAATATATAAATCTTTACATGTTGGCATTTATAAACAGGAAGGGAGAAGTATTTTTTCACACTGCATTTTTTCTTTTGGGGAAAACATGCTCCAAAAGAAATGCTGGAGCAAGAACCAGGAGGTGTGTCCTGCTGACACTTACGGAATAAGGGCCCTGGAAACCAGGGACAGAACGAGCAAGACCACAGCAAAGGCACAAACTCTTCAAATCACAACAGACTAAGCAAGGGTAAGTCAAAMGACTTTGAACTCAGAGCTCCAAGAGAGTGGTGGCGGATGAGTTTTGACCCAAATCAGACTAAGAACTCACAATACTACTTCAGTAAGTTTTCCAAGATATTTTAYAGAATTACTATCAAATAATTTAACTAATCAATTTCAAGTTACTAGTCAACATAATAAATAATGCTTTTATTTACATAAATACTTTCCTTTTCTCAAAAATTATGGGTAAAAAAATACAACAATCCTAARAAAACATGCACATTCTTACCACTGAAAAAAAAACCCTAAACAACAACGGGGGAAAAAAAACCACCAAAAAAACACCRTAACAACAAAAACAAATCCAACATGGCTCTTAAAACAGAGGATAAAAGGTTCAGCTCCATTTGGAATTTAGGATTAGCAAATGCTTTTGAAAATAAGTTAAAAGTCCTTAGTGAAATACTGACACTATATATCAGTTAAGACAATGCACAAAAAAATGCCTGTTGTTTCCCCAGAAACCTCTAGGGAAAACTACTGCTGCAGGAATAAAATACAGATATTTAAAACAGTGAAATTGAAGAAGTTTGGTTAAGTTCAGCAAATATTGCATTAACTAAAATAAAACTGCTTTATTTCAATGAGAAAGTATAATGAMGTTATTAGTTATGCATCTGCTTTTCTCTTAGTCCAACAGGGTCAACAAAACAGCAATGTTTTTTTAAGTAAAGAGAGAACAAAGCAACAAAAAAGCATGCAAGCCTAATAATATTCTAATAGGCAAGGTCTAGACTGCTGCATCTAAACCACTTTTAACAGAATAGCTTCAGAGATATTTGATGACAGAGGTTCTGTCTTCAGATAATGTAAGCAGGGATCCATAAATGGGTCTCCACTAACTGATGTCTTAATATTAAATTCAGGAAGGTCACGCCTGTCAACACAAGTGCTCAGAATAATTAATGAAAAATCTGTTTAATTGCATATGGAGTCTGGATCACTGGAGAACAACTGAATAATTAGAAGCACGTCCAATGTAAAAACGATCATAGTCATTTTTCATTGTTGATTAGGATACATATAATGCAAAGTGTCTAAATGTCCAAATAACAGCTCAGGTTTTCATTTTTAATCTCTTCTTCATATTTCTTAAGCTGAATTTCATTAACATTGGATCTCTGAAGCTCCATTTTCTTCTCTGAATATGCCTATCAGTCTGTGYATCTCCATAATCAATTGCAAGCTATTATATTTTGAAAAAAATTAAAAGAACTATTTAGTTCCTTCAGTTTTGTTCTTCATCCATTCTGTGTTGTCACCATTTTWAAACTAAAAACACAGCATAGAATGTTCAACATACTGAAAATTTCTACAAGAAATTACATGTGCACTTTAATTTCTTTCACAAAAGGCAGTTTTCCAGGTACACTACTATGTTCTGTTAGTACTCAGAATGTAGGCATCCCATCCACATGTTTGGGTAAGAAAATGAGAATATTATATAAGAYATCGATTTTCCAAATTAATAACATAAGACACAACACAGACTCTTCAGGTCAGTTTAAGGTGRCTGACTTCAGTTGTTCAGGGTCAGCAGCTCTGAAAATATGCCTCAATCTTCCCAACACCCCACTGCTGTAGCTTCCCACCCTGAGAACGCCTGCACAGCATTACCCAAGTGCTTGTGCACACAGCCAGCATTAGTAAACAAATTATTCCCACACATTTCTTAATGCTTGAATGCCATAATGACGGCAAGCTTACTTTGACTTTTCATACCATGCTCAGCCCAAGCTAATAAACCCTTGAACAAACTCCACAAAGGAGAAACACTTGAAGGGTCTGGGGTGTTTTTCTAYACAAGGCAGCTTAGTTCTGGCTGAATTGTGCTGAATCCTGACTGACTCCATGTGGAGCCACTTGGTAATTCTCATAAGACAACCAATTCCCTRTATTTTCAAGGATTTTCATTATCTAGGATACTCTATTATTAAAGATAACAAACCTAGCAAAATAAAGAACTCAAGAAAAACTTCAGAACGTGTCCAATTAGTCCAATTAGGTTGTAGTTTTTTATTAAACAAAAGGCACCCATGCAATGTATGCAAGAGAACTGGTGAGGGAAGATAAAATTATTGACTCTTTAGCTGACTTSAACTATGTGCTAGAACAAAGGATTGCAGTATGAAAAAAAAAGAAATTTCTAATACTACCCATCTTCTGAAGGATCAAACAGAAGTTTTAATTCAGCTTTTATAAATAAAGTCTTCAGCTTAGCAAACTCTCACTGTTAAGTAAGATAATTCTAAGACTTTGGTGGCAAGTCCTGGAGGACAGACAGGTGAGGGTTATGGAGAAGAATAAGGGTACTTGCCTTTAACAGCATGTAGAACAGCTGCTAGAAAGAAACTTGRCCACAAACTTCAGTAAATGTTGGGCACCAAGACAGAATAAAAATTAATCTCTGGAGCCAGTTTTGTTGTTGTGATTTGTCCTTTGCAAAAGGAAATTCACTTTCCTGAGAAAATACAAACTGTCTACCCAATTTACTGCRTGTTGCTTTTTCACTTAAAATGAACTTACCGGGTGCCGTCTGCTTTCCAGCTAACTTTGTATGGCTTCTGCTCCAAAAATTTAATATTTTGCTTGTCCATGGAAACAGGCTGGGCTCCAGGGAATCCAGTCCTTAAAAAAAAAACATGTTTATTAATGKTTCTGCAATAAATAGTCACCCAAAGAAATACATTTTTTACATCAGGCTGAAGTCACACCTTGTACCAGACTTGTTGCAAGGTTAACTCTGAGTTAGAACATCTTCTCCGATAAAGTATTTTGCAAGAGAAGTCAAAAGTCTGATAAGAACAAGATTATTTTCTTATGACAAAACACTAAATTATGTAGAATTTCAACATTTTAACTTTGTAGAAAGAGATGTTTGAGTCCAAAATTACAGGCACTATAAGTATAAACAAATTAAGAAGCAGTGTGGATCACCAACTTTGGAAAGAAAAAGTTCAGAATCAGAGACATTAAAAAACATTTTCATTAAAATTGAACACAAATCCAAGTTGGCTATAAAAACAAGTATTATACCTCTATACTGAAGTAATAGCATTGGTATAAATAAATCTACTGCTTGAGAAAGAACTAAATTTTACACAAATAACTGGACTAGGCTTCATCTGGAATTTGAACAGCAACATTTGTTTATCTCAATGGAAAAGCAGTTCCAGAATCTTGTTTCTTAACATCAAAAATTGATCATTCCATTTCATAGTACAGTGCAAGATTTTCACTGCCAAGTGTGTTTGAGGCTTTTTTTTATAAACAGTCCATCCAAAAATGGTCACCTTTTTTCTCACTTTTACAATGAGCTGTTTTATTCTGCAAAATATAACACTTCATTCTAGATAGTATAAATAAGTTCTAAATATTCTCATACCCGTCCCATCCACAGAACTGCTGACACTTTTGCTGTATTCCTCCTAACTTTGGTTGCGTTGTCACCTGGGTTACACATTTAACTGTTATTCCTTCCAAGAAAATTGCACCCTAAAAGTAAACAAATTATTAAAAAAGCGAGTATTAAAGCCTTCATAAAATCAGATCAGAATATGTCAATACAAGATTAAGTCTGTTTACACAACCCTCTAGAGCAATACTAGGTTAAATATTCCTTGAAGATTTACTCCCAAATGCCAAGATATTTTAGCTGAGCTTCACCAGGAAACTCACAGGTGAGCCATAATACAAACCCAGGAACTGAAATGAGTTATTTATGAGGAAAAAATGTAGTTAAAAAAATGCAATAGTAAGGGATAGCTATTACTTAGATGCTTATACTACTTAGCGAATACTCTCCAGAAAGTTAATTGAGGACAAWCTTCTCAACAAGAAAAAATATAAACAGCAGRTTTGAAACAAAATATTTAGGAAAAYRTATTTTCATAATTTTTTTCTCAATCTCAACTAGGTTATTAAAGTAGAGTTGCTATCCTGAATGCCCCAGAAAMGCCTATGTAGAGATGAAAAATAAAACCACCCTGAAAATAAAACTCTAAAATAACTTGTGCATTCTAGAAAAAGTTTGATGCCAAGAGAAATAAAAACAATTCCTGCATAACAGAGTGCATGAAGGTCATTAGTTCTACAAAACTACAAAATTAAATTTTCTATGGAGATCTCAAATGAACCAGACTTATTTCAACAGCATCTCAAATAAATTTTCAATGCACACTAAGAAGATCAAACCATGACTATTTACCTGTTGAGCTCTGACTCCTGCATGTGAAGATACAAGCATTTCCTATCTGTTCTCTAAAACACTTGAAACTARCTTTAACAAATCCAACTGCATACTGTTGATGAAAGGAACTTTTTTTCCTCCTTTTACTTTCCACATACCATGGCACTTATCTGTTCTACCCTTGAGCAAGTCTAGAAACAAATTTGGCAAAAATAACATCATAAATTGGTAACTTTCTGCCAAAATAGTATCCTAAACTAGCTCACCATAGGATAAGTCAGCACTAGTGCCAGCACAAGGGAAACAGAAGGAACACAAGGAGTGCAGGGAAAGCAGGACCACAGTTTTCAGTATAAGTTGCAGTTAGTTAAGATTGGCTCAGTCACATCACCAAATCATATTCTGAGAACAGAACATCATAAAGAAATATACTGGYTCACAACCTAATTACATTGAGCTCCACAGACTTTTAGTGTGTCACTCACCCCATACCATTTACATGGGCACCAGCAGGTGCAACAGCACGCAGGAGAGCGGGTGAGCAAGGCAGACAGCTACTCGTGCCTGGCCAGCACATTGTCTGAATTCTGATAAGTGGTGAAGAGCACCAGAAAATATAGGAAAATGGCTGTGCCTCGCTTCTGTGAACAACAGCAGAGCCCAATGGCAGTATGACTGCTAAGATTGAAGCAATACACTAAGAACGGGAAAGATTTTCCAGAAAAGAAAAAGCAATAAATACAAAATACGTGCTTGCCATTTGAAAGTGTTTCTTGCAGATTATCTGCTCTAAGTATAATCACTAGCTAAGGCACAGCACTATGAAAACAAGGTGAGTCACTTGGGCATTCGTGCTTGGCTAACTTAGCACTCCAGGTTTCATGAGGACATTCYTTGGATAAGGTGCTAAAGCTGAGCCAGACCCATGCAGTTTCTACACTGCTGCTCAGCTAACAACACCTGTGGAAACAGGACAGTGGAGAACATGGTGCAGAGACTGGAGAACTCAGATCTCCAGCAGCACAYCAAGTCCTCAGCACTGACATTAAACCAAGGGTTGTAAGCCCTAAAGGATACAAGGAAACTACATGCATTTAATATCTACACTCTGCAAAACCTTCACACAGCTGTACTAATCAAGCTTGCCCTACTTGCCATGAATTTCTCCACCCATCATTCAGCTTAAGGAGAAGTGKCAATGTATGTCATCCATTGCTTGAGATCCTAAACACCATCTGGAAGAGTGGGTGAGTAAGAATGGCCCCACAAACCCTCCTGACCATAGTGGCTATCACCAGGCCTGGGTGAGAGCCATCTCAGACCTGACTGAGTGCCAATATGTTCAGGGACTGCCTCCCAGAAGACAAGAAACATTCCAAAACATGTCAGATGACACCTCTTCTAAAATGAAGGAAGTGAGAGACAGGGAGTTAYACTGGTCAGCTTAGATTTGATACCTAAAAACACAGGACCAAATCACAGTAACTGCCTCTTGGCATGTAGGAGCAAAAAAAGAAAGAACAAAATCATAATGACTGTCACTCAGTAGCAAGGGTGTTCAACTAAACATTTGGGTTTCATAATAAAACAGGCTTCACAGAACTGGAATTGCTTGCATTTGCCTTGKTTTGTCTTTTGTTTGCTTATCTTGTCCTCACAGAGGAATTCAGAAAACATGGGGTAGATAAAACAAGGACAACCTGTTTCAAAACCAGGTTCAGAGGAGTTAGCATTTCACTAACAAAATGGAAGTATATATTGAGAATAATCTGCAAGGTCTGGTTTAGGGAAAAGATAAACTAATTTATTTCTGCTAAACTTCCTGTTAGTTAAAAAATAACATTCTTATTTTTGTGACATCTGTGACTTTAGTAACAGGCAAATAGACTGGGATGGTAGCTTAAGATTCAGTGTTACCCTTAATTCTAAAAATGGGCTGGAAACAACACTGTGCAATCCAGTATAAACAAAGTTCTACATTTACACTTAATAATGGATAAGAAATTATACAAACACACACTGGTAGATAATTAGAGAAAAAGACATGGAAGCAGCAAGAGACCAAACGCTGAATTAGTATTGTTCTGCCCTGTAAAAGGCAATTATGTTGAGATATATAAACAGAAATATTAGCCTTAAGACATGTGAAATTAATTTCTCCCTATTAAGCCTTACTAGGATGGCCTCAACTAGAGGCTTGCATTCAATTATAGGCACCACAGCGTCAGGAAAACATGAGTCAACATGACAGAATACAAAGAATAACAAGAAAGGTCAGTAGCACATAAAAATATGGACTMTAAGGAAAAAGTGAACAAATAAGCATTTAACATGGAGAAGGAAATTATACTCAAGTACATAAAATGGTGCTACCAAATCAAAAAATAGTACTCTTCCCACATCCATCTAGATGCCCACAGGAACAATAAGTACAAGGCTTAAACTTAGCACRAGAGAGTTGGTTAGGCAGAAAAAACCCAAGTCACTAATATTTAGAATCAATGTAGCTTGACAGTTAACTAATAAATATTAYCCTTTCTATGTCAAATCGGTTTAATCACTTCCCTCTGTCTCACAGACAACCACAAGACCCTTGCACTCAAAATCATGAACAAAWTCATAAACAGCCACCATCTCTTCCAGACTGTTTARGATGTCACCATTCATTTTAGAAGCACTGCACCTCACACCTTSTAATATGAAACTTATTGGGACTACAAGAGACAACATTCCTTAATAAACACTAAAAGTTCCATTTGACCCATAAAAGATTTGTGTAATTCTGGCTCAGAATGATAACTTTTTGTTCAATTTGAAAAAGCAAGTATTTTTTTTGTGAAGTGAGATTCTAAGTGTCAGTTAATAATGTCACTTCAATGCTACAATCAATACTGCATGCACCAAGTCAAAATATGTTTGGATTTCCTGTGTGGTACCTCTGACTGCAGTAAGCAGATTTCCTGGTACCTGTCAACTTTCTTCAGGTGATGACAAAGGAAACTGAAATGGCTTTATGTTCTGTTTGCTCCTATACTTTGYGTTGTGTAGGAAAGAAAGGCTGTCAAGACTTTTTGATATCAAAATATGGAAGTTTTAATGAAAAATGTTGCAGTAAAGTTTCTCACATCAAAGACAGAGTTTCTGAAATGGACAGCATACTAACTTCATGTCACAGACTAGCTAGCAGCTGTTTCTCACTATTCATTATCCAAGATGCWTGGCAGCTGTCTCCTCTCCACTACTAAACTTTTCTTCTGTCTCCAGAGATTTGGGTCAAAATGAAAAAAAAAACAGAACATTGCTATCACTACAGCTACCTCTATTTTTACACTGCCTACTCCTGGTCTTTATGCATCAGAAAGGTGAAAATTCCTGCTGCAGGAAACCAACATCATGCTGAAAATTCAGCCCTTCAGACAGTAAAATAARAATATCTGAGCAAGAGGTATTTACCTGATACTCACTCCCCTTGTAGATCTCATATTTACAAGGAATCACAAACAGACTGTATCCATCTCTACTGAGTTAAGAAGCAGTCCCATCTGCCAGCCAAGAACCATGGTAAAGAATTCTGCCCGTTCCTCCTCTTCGTGTCAAAGAATGTTCCTTCAGAGCTGCAAAACTGAATTATACGAATATGCATATTAAGTAGATGATTCTTTCTTTCACAAATTATCTAACTCATCATTAACTTTTAGTTATTAATATGCTTATTCGTATAATTTAGCTTCCAGCTTTCAACAAAACTATGGTGGCAGATAGGAAAATGCCTAGGAAGCCAGTATCATTCAGGTTAAATAGACCAGTTGAGTTTTATACTTGATGAAAAGAGGCTGTCATTATAATTCATCATAACACCTCAGTTCTTAATGCTTCAAAAGGCACATCAAAAAAACAACTTTAACATTCCAGCCCCACAAAAAATATTTAGATATCAATGTTTTACTGCAAGGCTAATAGAGGAAGTAGCCATACCCCTGAATATCCTTTTACCATGTTTTTTTTACTGTGTGGGAAATTTTTTATCCCAGATGAGGGACAATTTGAAAGTTTTCAAAGTTAATCTTGCTTGTTTAGACTAGATTTCATACTCCTTTCAGGCTAAGATTTTCCATACTCCACCTGTAAACCACGTTGACCAGCCGCAGTAACAACAAAACGCTTTTTCTGCAGCATATTTCAATATAAGGATTTCCAAGTGTTTGCAAACACACCTCAGCACACAAGTAAAATAATTCAGTATTATGAAAAAAAAAATCTATTTCTGCACTCAGCAATATTCTAGCCTACTTCATTTGCAAATAAAAAAGAGAGTCAGGAATTTGAAGASAACTGAGCCATTAGTCTTCAGATGATACAAACATACTATTTGTACTTGATATTAGTTCCATTCTGTGGTAACTACAGTAACTTATTTCATCAGAATTATGCAGATGTATGTCAAAAATCACAATAAGTGATCAGCCATATTTCTTATAATTATACAGATAAAACAGATTTGAACAAAATATGATTTCAGAGCTGCCTTGGGTTTTTTAAACTCATATTGGTTTTTGCTAATCCAATTCTCAATCCTACAAAACTTCCCAAAGTAAGACTATTTACCAAAACAAGCACTGAATTAAAAAAATTCTGAATTTCATCCACATGACTACAAAAAATAAGAGCTGTTTCTACCCAACTCTATTAACATTTCATCTCTAAAGACAGACTGAATAATTTAGAAGCATTTTATTATCTCAAAAAACTGTTATATTAGAATGTTTTTAAGTCATTTTTACAACTGTAACAGTTGAGGTGCTCAGTGCTAAAGTTCAAGGTTCACATAGGAAATATGAAAAAGTTTACAATGGATCTACAGTTTTTTTCCAGCTAGAGATAATGCTTCCAGTCCCCATTTGCAAGAGCAGTGACACTTGTATAGCATTATGATGAGGTAACTGATGGGCATGAGGTTATGATATTATGTTTAGCAATTAGAATATTAAGTTCCAAATCAAAATTACCAGTTTTAGGCGTTCTTTTCTCCTCTTGCCAAAGGAAGAGCTTGATGATCCAGGTTCTGATTCTTGCCCTCCAGGTTTACCATTATCATCATCCTCCTCTTCATCATCATCAAAGCACCATTCTGGAAGCTCTGGTGGTGATGGTGCATCATCTTCATCACCATAACGACGAAATAATTCCTTCAAATAGTCACCTTTATAAATACCTGGTGGTCTAGCTTGAGCAAAAGTAGCCACAGCAGCCTCAATACTGTCAAAAAAAAACAACTGAAAATCACTCTGGATGCTTAATTTACATGTATTAGTCATGTCATGCTTTACCAAACGTAAGAATTATTGTGACTGAGAATCAATAAAAATTCTAAAGTGGAAATTGCAGAAACATTCCTTATATTTGAAAGTCCATGCTTAGATCAGTCTGGTAACACTTGCTCTTGCACAAGATTCTGTATAACTTTGAAGGCACTGCCAATGTTCTCAAGTAACTGCAGCTCAGGCTGCTTCAAATCCTTATTATAGCTCATAGTAGTCTGCTGATCACCCAGATAAAACTTTCATTATTGCTACAGAGAAGGAATGGGTGACATGCAGGTAAATACCTGAGAACTAATGAGGACAAAAATGACCAAAGAAACATATCAAAAAACTTAATGAAGAAAAATGCAAATGTTCAAATTCAAATATGGCTATATTTTTCTATCCTAAGAATTATCTTTCCTCTCATTAGACATTTTGCCATCACACTGATAAAACTCATCCTAATCTTTTAAAATAACTTCTCTTTCCAGAAGTTTCTCGTAAGAGCACAGTAATTTAGAAGCCTTTTACTATGCAGCTAACATTTACTCTTATGTGCTCAAATAAATTGAAGGCTGGATCACAAAAAAAAATCCAACCTAACAGCCATGCATATTTAACAGCCAACTGAAAAACTCTCCAAAATATACAATAGTGAGCACAGCACAAGGGTTTTATTGTTACTATTTTTATAGATCCTATGAAAATGTTTAACAAAAAACATTGGACATAATCCTCTCTTCCATTTATCACGGCTGTGCAGAGTAGTAATGTTCCATGGATCAAGATCTAGAAATTCTGCTAAATAAAAGAGAGGAGAAACCACAAAAAGTAGATAAATGCTCTTGTTAGGCTTCTTGACAGGCACATGCCTTAAAACTGAAAAACAAAGCACATACCCTGTGACTTTTTTTTTCAGATATTTAATTCAAAATGCATTTTTTGTTTGAGCTGTACAGCATTGAAGTAGCCTGAGAACTTTATAAGGTAAATTTCCCAGAATAGACAGAAACAGGGTCTAAGAACCAGTAAGTTTGATTCGCTCTTCTGATCTTCACAAGAGGAGAAAACAAGACGTTTTCCAAAGTGAGACTATCACATGGCCTCATTTCAAAAATGACATTTAAGAGTCTGAGTTACTTAGAAGAACCTTTCTTCTCCATTATGTTTTCTARGGCTCCTACTTTTCTTTCTCACAAGGCATTTTTTCTTCGCTATCTTTCTTAAATTGTTTCACATCTTCTGTAATGAATGCTACTGAAAGGTCAAAACAAACAAAAAGCGATGGAGTCTGAAAAATGCTCAAATTTGTCTCTGATGAGGTTAGAGAAACTCTGTAATCTTCTGGCATAGATGGCAATGAAAGCCAAAAGAGGTGGCAGAGATTTCAAGTACAGAAACCTAGCTGAAAGAAAACAATTTTCCAAGTTCCAGAAACACAGCAGTCTTTGGAATAAATGAGTTATTGAAAAGAGAATCAAGTAAGATTTCTCACCACAAGCTGAAGAGATTTCAGGCCCTTCTTTAAATTAGCTACGAAATACATCCGAGTGTAAACAACCCATCAGCAACACTCCTACATCATGTGCTTAAGGAATGAATACGGATGGATTTTTCCATCAGGAAGATCTTATTTCCTCATTAGCAAGTAACAGTGCCTCGTTTTAAAGAATGATACAGCAAATTAGATTTATCTTGAGACAGTGCTCAGCATTAACTAGCATCTTGCCAAAATAGTTTCTTTTGCTGTGGATGTTTTTCCCTACCAGGTGATATCTAGATGTTTTATTTAAAAAAATCTGACAGAGATGAACAAACTTGATAAAATCAACTACCTGAAGCAAAAAAAAAAAAAGACATGGTTGTTAAATTTCAAGGTTTTTCCCACCAAGGTTTGCAAATAAAGAGGCCGCATAAAAGCAGATCCAAATAGATTCAAGTGCTTTTCCTCTTCAGAACAAAGGATCAATTCTAATTATTGCATGCTACTTTTTAGTTGTTCAATTAAAAGAATACAATTTTTTTAATTCATGGGAACAACTAGAATCATACCATAAAGACTGTGTCTCTGTGTCTACTTCCAATACCCAGCTAGGATCCTGCAAAGACTCAGCCACCCACTCCTAAAGGTGTTCTGTCTCCATAACCCCAATATCTTTATTCCAAACTTACTAACAGACAGCAATGACCTAGTTCTTTGCAAACAGCTTGCATGTGTGTGCTAAGCATTATAACTGTATGTCCAGTCACAGGAAAAAGCTGCAACAGAAGCAGAATTTCTTCACTTGAAGGCCCATATACAAGAAAAACCATCAGAATGCTTGTCAAAACATGACTTTCACAGGACCCTGTCAAGAATGAAATAGCATTTTGTAAATAATACCAAACATGTAAAAGTTATGTCCACTAGGATGGTAGGGGAATTGTTTGGGTTTTGGGGTTTCTTTTTACACTAAGGTTATCTGAAAAAGTTAATTGCTCTATGTGAAGGCACCAACATTTTTAAAAGACAGAAAAACTGGGTGAGTCTGTATAGAAGCATGCTGTAGACTTTAGTCAAAAAACAAGCTGGAAACAAGGACTTTGCTCCCAATCCTTCAGAACTAAGTATGCTGCTCTGCTGTTACTCTAGCTAATCTCTTCAGATCTCAGGAAAACAAAAAAAAAAAAAAAACCAACCAAAAAAACCACACACATGCAAACCTACATGAAAAAGATGAAAAAGTAAGGGAAATAATCTTTCAGGAATCTCTGAACTCTACATTCTTGCTTAAAATACAGAACGTATCACAGGAAAGAGACATAATATAATATATACACTGCTAAAGGCCCACAYACAGCAGGTACAGCTGACTTTTGACCTAGCAGCCCTGGAATTCTTGACTGCAACARGCTAAGCTACCAAGAAATGACATGAAAAATGTTAATATGGGCTGTTTGCTCAAGATTATTAGGTTGTTATAAAACAACAAATAGCGAATACATTAGGATGGCTGTCAAGACAGTGAGTGAACCACACTGAAGAACCCTTTGGCCACATTCCACAAATCCCCAGGAACTAACACTCAAAGTTACCTCCAGTCCAACTTCTCGACCAAAAAGGCACAAATCAAAAATCCAGTTCTATTGAAACCATGTGTACAATGGACACCTAGAAAAGACAAGAAAAGAGCATAATCACTTGCAAGTGGTTTTAATAAACATATTTMGTGTCAAAAGTGTGGGTTTGGATCCTTTCACCTTCATCTGTAACATTAAAGGGTTATCTCCCTTYCCATCACAGCAGAACAGACCACGTAAGGCACATAAGCCTGAAAGGCAATTTATTACATTCTTTCTGCAAATTAGCAGCAGCAGGGGTATAGGATACTTCAGTTTATCCCAATCAAGAGCACTACCTTAATACGATTGAAATAAGACTAATACAGATAAGATTCACAAATCTGCTCAAATGCTTTTTAGAAGGCAATATAATCAAATTCATTAATTGTGCTTTTAGTGCATTCASCAAGCATGACATTCATTTCATACYACCAGGTAAAACATCTTATCTAGATAACCTTACCTCAAAATTGAAAGCAATGCCAATAGATCACAAATCTATCTCAAATTATTACCATGCTAAGACCAGACTTACTAATTTTGAAAAAGAACCAACCAAAAGAAAGACTACACAACAGTATAATCACTTTGAATTACTTATCTTTACAATGTGAGAAAAAAAGAATTAAGACTTCAGTCTCTATTTTACTGAACTCATCCCCCAGTGAAAGGAGGGATACACTGGCAAATGAATTGCCTTTTTTTTTTTTTTTTTTCTCTCAAGGCAACAGCACCATCTAGTGATAAGAAGACCAGCCTGAAAATTTGTGTTATTAGAAACGTCATTAAGGATTCCGGCAAGATGTTGTCTCTTCCTCCTACTTCATTTTAATTTATAAATATAATCAAAGTTTCCACTAACAGCAAAAGCAATTATTCCTACCATTTTTTAGTTGTTACCATAGAATCATAGAATTGTCTAGGTTGGAAAAGACTCTTTAGTTCATTGAATCCAACCGTTAACCCAGTACTGCCAAGTCCACCACTAAGCCAAGTCCACCACACGTCTCTAAGTGCCACATCTACACAGCTTTTAAATACCTCCAGGGATGGGGACCCAGACACTTCCCTGCACAGTCTGTTCCAGTGCTTGACAACTTCACCTTCTGGTAAAGAAATCTTTCCTAATGTCCATAACCTCCCTGGCGTAACTTAAGGCCATTTCCTCTTGTTCTGTCACTGGCTGCCTGAGGTAAGAGACCAACCCCCACCTGGCTACGATCTCCTTCCAGGAAGTTGTAGAGAGTGACAAGATCACCCTGAGCCTCCTTTTCTCCAGGCTAAACAATCCCAGCTCCCTCAGCCACTCCTAGTAAGACTTGTGCTCCTTCACCAGCTCCATTGACCTTCTCTGGGCACACTACGGCATGTCAATGCCTGAGCACCAGTGCCAATACTGAGGGACAATCACTTCCTAGTCCTGCTGGACGCTGACCTTCTTTGCCACCTGAGCCCACTGATGGCTCATGGTCAGCAGAACAGCATATCCAGGTGCTTTTCTGCCAGGCACCTTTCCAGCTGCTCTTCCTGAAGYCTGTAGTGTCACCTGGGATTGTTGTGACTCAAAGTGCAAGATCTGGCACCCAAAACCATGAAGCAAGCCACTTCAGCTTTCATTCAGTTCCTCATTATCACAGCTAGTAAAGTAAAGTTAGCAACAATTCACTTGCCATGTAGTCAAACAAAATGTGAATATCTAACTTTTTTCTTTACACTCTTCTACACTTAAAATATAGTTTTTTTCAGCTGGAGAACCAAAAATTACCTACAAAAAGTAGACTGATGAAAAATAAAAAAATCAACCCAACTTTAAGTGGGTAAAAAGATGTATCAACTGTAAGAGGATTGGGTTTTCTGCCTTCCCCACCAAGCTTCCCTTCATAATAAAGCAAGGCAAAAATTACTAGGAATTTTTAAAATTAATTTCTAACCATCTAAAAACACTAAAAGCTGTTTAAATTGCATCAAAATAAATCAATTTTAGCTCCCTTGTATAATTTATTCCTAGCAATCATTTCTCTTTTGTTTTCTGCTGAAGCAAAATTTTTGCATGTCACTTCCTTAAGGTTGGCAGGCATGCTCCTGTCCTTCATGCTGCAAAAATAAAGTTTCCTTCCTGTATTATTCCAGATGAATTGAAAATTTTGATCACTTATCATTCACATTTCAGTCTCTTTTCATATCTAATCTTGACACTGAGAACAAAATTGCACACAATAGCTATCACTAACTCCTGCAGCTCTTACTGCTGCCGAGAAGGTTAAGTCAATAATTTCATAAACATGACAAAGATAAGAAGCATCTCAGTATGACACCAATGACTTGGAAGAGAAAGATCACACAGAGTGCAGTATTATCACTGCTGTGGACTGCTTTCACTTTTGATAAAAAACATCCTCCCCACTAGTCTTTCTGATGCTCTGTCAGAGGAAACAAGTATCAAAAACGAGAAATTTCAGTAATTCACAGAAGGGAAACGGAATATTCCAACATTTCTCTTTTACTATAAAAGCCTACACAACTTGTTACTCAAAAGTTAAATCAACATACTATTTTCTCCTTGACTCTTTCTAATTGACCTTTTCCACCAAAAGGGGTGAAACACCTAAATAATGGAAAAACATTCCAAAGTTCATCGAAGCTAAACCGTCAGTGACTCAACACTAAAAATGGCATTTTGTAAGTTGAAATATCAGCTAAATGGGTCTGGTATCCATATAAAATGCTGACTATAACCACCATTTCAAGTTCTAAAATACTATTGGAGGAGCAAGTGGAAGAACTGCAAAAGAGTGAAAACGAGGAATTGCTAAAAGAAGGTAACTGCGATCAGTCACCAACAATATCTTAGATCTGTTTTTAAATACTGTTGGTGACTGGTCCCACTCACTCCCATTTAGTTGTTCCTTATTTTTTAGTCCACAGAGTTGTGTTAGAGTTCAGAGAAGAGCACACAGGTTTCTGTGCTGGCTTCAGCTGGGATAGAGTTAATTTTCTTCACAGCAGCTATAACGGTGCTGTGTTCAGGAKAGTCCTGAGGAAGCTGCTTTAGCTGGCCCAGTTCTAAAGAAAGGCAACTAAGTAGCTGATTTCCACAAGTCCCTTCCAACAACTTCAGCTATCCTACCATAATTCTGGATGAATCCTAAACTACATGAGCATACCAGCTTTGTTTACCAAGTTCTTAGCAATGACACTGCACAAACAACTGCTCCATATATCCCTAAGTCACAGACACTCAGATTGAAGAAGGCTGCAAAATTATCACCAAGAAGATTGAGGACGACACCCATTCTGAGTCTGAAGCTCACCTGCAAAGTAATTTCTTGTCTCTGATAGTTTGCAGAAAGGTGAACATTATTATGATTAAAAAAATCAGAGTAAAATAGTTTTAACTAAAACTAGACTGGAAGCAAATTAAACTGAGGACTTATTTCTCTCTGGGTAAAAAAATAAAAGAATGCTTAGACCATTCAAATATTCACTGCAAAACAGCATACCACAGAAGAAAGACTTAGCCCAGTATCTACTACCAGGTTTGTGAGACTTGCTAAAGAATCTCTGATAATTTAGTTTCCAAATATGACTTCAAGCAAACCAGATCACCAAATGTCAAAACAACACTAACTTGCATTTGTTATGCATTTGTTATTGTTAATCAGCAATACAGAATTTACAAAACCATAGTGCAAATATCATCTATTTGTAGACAGCTCTTGGGCCTGTGTAATTTTCTGCATTAAGTCAACAGCTGTTATCAAACTGATGAATGCAGAAACATACCAGTTTGTGTAAAAAAAAATTAGTTTCACAGCAAAAGCAATTAAATTTATAAATTTATATATGCATAAACAATGTACTGAGGAAATTCCTTAGCTCAGACTTCGAAGAATAAAAGACCACAGTTATGAGCACATATGAAATAAACAAATAGTAAAAACTAATGATGGGTATAAGATGTACCTATAAGCTCAGAAGGATTCTTATCACTGAAGTGTTCGCATACACGGATAAATGTTTCTGTGTTCTCAGGTGTAGGACACTCACCGTGCCTGAAAAACACAAGAACACACAGATTAGGAGACACCTGGGGAAAGGGAAGAAGAGAAAAAGAAACAATTTCTTCAGTGCCATCTTTCAAATTAAAAGCCAAAGAATAATTAAAAAGTGCACACAACTTACCCTTTACACTGGAGCTTTATATATTTAATTCCCTCTTTCTCTATATCATTTCTGTCATAGAATCTAGTGGTGTTGGTCAAGTCTACCAGCAAACCCATTTTAACCTAAAAAAACAAAAAAAAATTAAAAATAAATTTATGTCTGTAGTTCAAATACCAGTGCACGAACACTAAATGGCTAAAAATATAATAATTAAAAGCAACCATAGGCTACATTTGTAAGTTTAAAAATTATTAAATATTGCACATTTGTAAAATCTGGGTTTTACCACTATTACAGACATCTGTATTTATTTGTGAAAGTTGGTGTCTAAATTAGCACTAGCCATCAGTTGAAAACTTCAGTTTGCTCCAACTAATGATTCTAAATAAGAAAGATCAGCTAACAGCAAGAAAGTCAGGTAAAAAAATTACTTGCAGATGCTAAAAAGACAAACAAGATGGAATCAAGTGCTCTTATGCAAAGTAAAAATTACTAAACACTGGCACAGTGAAAGTACYGTAAGAAAAATTAACTACTGAAACTTACATATAAGTACACTCTCAGAAAAAAAAAACAAACTTMTTTTAATTTACCTACCTATTAATAATGCAAAACAATGCAAAACAATGAACACATTTTCAAGTTTAAAATTAATTAAAATCATTAAATTCTTAGAAACATCTTATTTAAAGTTAAAATGTAAAACAGCTTCAGATATTCAAAGATGCTGTCAGCAGTTAGGGTGGCAGTGTCAACCATTCAGATGTTAGAGCATACCTGAATCCAGGATGCCTTGCCCACTCTACCCTAATATGTCCCCTTGTGCATTAACTTATTTTTTAGTGTTTGTTTTTATAGCTGTAAAATAGGTCTTTCAAAGAGCCTTGTAGCAGTTACTATGTTTTTTAAAAGAACAATGGAAAGCAGAAACTCCACTGGGTGGCACAAAATGCAGAGAGTATCAAAGTATATCCCAATGGTCCTTGTTCCAAAAAAAATTTCCAACAAACCTACCAGTATGACGGCACAGAAACAGCTCACTAACATACCTGTGCAAAGAACGTATTCCTGGTTTCCTGTCTTTTAAGTGTAAGCAATTGCTTTTGGTCAAAAAGCTAAATGTCATGATTTCAAGCAGGACCAACAGACTGCAATAATTTAACAGTGCAGTTGGAAGAATTACAAAGTAAAACACCATTTCTACATAAAAAGGAAAGGAAAAATCCAATTATAACTAGAACACAATTCAGAAACACATGTTTCACATATTGTCTAGTAGACCCCTAAAGGAAAATCTCCAATTATCTACAGAGATAGCTCTCCATGGTATCCAAAGTTCTGATTAAATACTTTTGTAATATTTATATATTTTTATATTACTTTTATTTATCAAATATCAAAAAGCATCATGACATTATGTGAACAGCATTAAACCTTCTAAAGTAATGTCCAGAACTGTTCTGAATTTCTCATTGTCAACTTTGCATATTGTATTCAGAATATTTTATTTACTCTTACTACTGTCTTTTGCAGAAATACAAAATACCTCAAGTATCAGGACCTTTTTCTTGCATTTCTTATTTGAGGAAAATAGTTTAGATCAGTGATTGAATGTATCTGTAAAAATAATAATGTGGCTGAAAATTGGTAAGTAGTTTTCCTAATTGAAATTCTGTAACTTGAGCATGTTAATTACCCAAATGTTCTTCTGAGTTAACTAATGTCCTAGCTCTTTSTGACAGAAATAAATCTGCCTGTATAAAGCATGAACTGTACTAACCTACCTGCTCAAGAATTAAAAAAAAAWTTAAAATAATATTCAGACTGTCACCAATTGGTCCTGCAATTCGTTGATGAGAACATTAAGATGAGAACATCAACAATCAGAAGAAAAACGGGATGCCATGGTAAATCAAATCAGTTTCTAACATTCAGATGATCAGCAACCAGCTCCATGGGAAAAGGAATCACACAGGAAGCTTGTTAGAGACAGTTCCACCCAGATAGAAGTTGTCTTAAATGCTGAACCAGTACCTGGTAATCTGTGGTAACAGTAATCTCTCTATTGCAAAAGTCCAGGTGTAAAAGTTTCTGCTGAAGTTTGCTGAGCTAATATATATGGATTTAAGYAATAACCAAATTTCAGAAATAATTAATTCTGCAAAGTATTAGCAGTAAAACACATTGCAATAAAATTGTGAGAACCATGCAGTGAGCTACTTTTGCCTTGGGTGGGAAAATTCAGSTCTTTGAGGGCTCCTCAATTTCACATTTATTTTATTGCTGGCTTGTTGGTAAACTGCTGCTCTASAAATAGAGCACTCCAGTAACCACTACATAACTTGGCAAATAAAAAGAAATATATATTTTCAAACAGCAAACACTCATCAACAATGCCAGCATCCAATACAATGCAATAGATTTGATGAGAACAGAGAGTTTGAGAGAAATTCTATGTTTTGCTTGTTAGTCAAAATGACCAAAATATGAGTGGGGATCCTCATGCTACTGATTTGATTATCCAATTCTAATAATCTGATATCACTCAAGACATGATGATTTTGCAGCATTACAACAGAATTGATAGATGCAMCTACTGAAAATGCTACAAAGGCTCACCATGATTCTTTTTTGGTGGCAAATCAATAAGGAGGCAAGCATTTAGAAATTCTGAGTAAGGTTGTGAAGTTCCCTGTAACTTCAATACACAGAATTTTACTTTAAACCATGAGTAATATTGGTTTGGGAAAATTTCCAGGTATGCCTATCAAATCCAGTCAGAGTCAAAAATAACACAATGCATAGAAGAGGAACTCAAGTAGAATTTAGATGCACATGTCAGAGACTGAAATATTATAGTTCATGGCTTAAACATCTTTATGGAAGATTTTTGTCATTAAAACTATATAACAGACATACATCAACAAAAGCTGCACCACCAAGCCCACCCTGAATGAGTGCCCTGACTGAGGCCCCRGACTGTAAGCTGATTTGAGATAACAGTGACACTATTCTCAGGTCTGGGCTGGAGGAGAGTACTTCTGCAGGAGGATTAAGCCCAGGAACTTCGGGGTGGAGGCCACAGACCCAGGCTTATCTGCTGCCAGGTCTGCAGACTGCCCCCAACCCACGGGGGAGAGGTTTTGGGTGTGTAGCTCTGGTCGTAAGAAGTGAATGTCCATCCTCTGTTGCCCAGACCAGCTCAGCTGTGGGGCTGCCCACTCCAGGAAAGCCACATCTATGGGACATTCACAAGAGGGACAGCAGAGGGGATGTCACAGTSCAACAAAGACCTCCCTGAAGGGTTCTCCAGACCCTGTACCAGAGCACTGCACATGACACAAAATGATGCAAATGACCCAGAGCCTTGCAAGAGACCGTGTCAAATTTGCCCGTCCTTGGGGKAGGTACCTGGGCTTTCTCCCCTGGCCCAAATGTACATTAATCCAATGGATTCTATACTTTGTGGTATAGAAATATGGGACCCTCACCACCAAGAAGATCAGATGGAGGGAAGCTGCAAGACATCATTGGGACCCACAGAAGGGTGATACATTTCTACYTGATCTGTCTCTGTCACTCTCCCTGTCTCCCCCCACCTCTTTTTTCTATTTATTTCTTTCTCTTTCTTTCTCTTTGCCTCTTTTACTGTTAAATAAAACATATAAATTTTTTGGTATCAACATTCAGACTCATTTGGTTTTAATGTGATTTTGGGGAATATTTCRAACCTCAGGATTCTTTCTGTTTTGTTCACAGAGAGTTCCCTTTGCGCCTCTGTGATAAGAGCGGATCTTAACAGCACAGATGCAAGAATTCTAACATGAAAAATCCAACTGGAGAACAGGCACATATGCTTCACCGATAGTACTTTCTTATCGCATTACTGCACAGGTATTTCTACCACTGCTACCTACACTGAGCAGTTCACCATCTACTTCATAYCTAAGCCTAAACAGGATTCATAAAATGAGGCTTCCCATCTTTTAGTTGCCTAATTCTTYTGATGTTTCAGGTCTGATAGTGTTAAATAAATCCAGAATTAATTTAACCTAGATCAACAGCAAAAAATAATGAAAAAACCCACAGAAAAAACATCACTTGAATGATTCATCTTATAAGACACAATCAAAACAAATGGTGCTAAACTTCTACATAAAGTTTAATAATCAGTTAAATTAATTAGGTGGTAACCCTTTCTTAGCCTGGCAGGCTCAAAATCCCACTTTCCATGTCTCCAGATGCACTAGACTGGGCATAACACTTCAGAGACTTATATGAAAGGCTGTTCACTACCTTTATTGTCACAGTTGTCCTACAGTGCAGAACAACATGCAAACTGAAGCATACAGATGGAAATGGGCAAAACAGAGGATGAAGAACTGAGCCAGCACCAAAAGTCTCAGTGATGGATGCAATAAGGTTCAATAAGGCATAATGCTGGATCCTGTTCCTGGGTCACAGCAGGCAGGGCGACAGGCTGGGAAAGAAGTGGCTTGAGAGCTTCTCAGCAAAAAGGAAMATGGGGATTGACAGCTGGCTCAGTATCAGTCAACAGTGCTGCTCATGTGGCCAAGAAGRCCAGGGGCATCCTGGCCTGTATCAACAATAGTGTGGCCAGCAGGAGCAGGATATTGATTGTCCCCCCAATATGCGRCACTGGTGGGGCTGCACCTTGAATGCTGTGTTTAGTTCTGGACCCTTCACTTAAAAAAGGGCATTGAGGTGCTGGAAGGTGTCCAGAGAAGGGCAATAAGGCTCATGAAGGGTCTCTTAGGAGGAACAGCTAASGGAGTTGGGTTTGTTTAGTCTTGAGAATTCTAACCTGCAAGGAAGTACTTTCAGAAACCTATTAATTACAGAGAGGACCTGGAAATGTAAACAAATAAAAAAAAATTCTGTACAGATGTCCCAAACAAAGCCATTGACTTCTTTTTCCTTACATCTGAAAAGCAACACTCGAGTAACATGAATAATGAAACATGAATGAATTAAACATAATAATGAAAGCAATGTTTCAATTATTAGAAAATTTAATTTTACCTTCAGACTCTTTAAGTAGTTGGATAACATACTCGGGTGAAAACGATTTTCTTCAGCAACCTGTTCATCATATCTTGGTCCTAACATTGTCTTCAAAGGTAAAAACTTCCCTATGAAAGATAATAAAATTTTGCTATATTTTAGGCATACTCATGTATACGAACACTTACAACTTGGCAATTTCAAAGCAATATGCTGAGCACATTTAGATGTTCATCTTTAATAATAAATAATTGCAGGAATCCTACTATCAACAGTAAACTGGAATATATTTTAGTTATGAGTTCTCAGAATTCACAAGTATAAAAGTTTAAAGAAAATACAGGTCAGTCCATCTAAAACAGAATAATTTAATATTTGTAGCTAACTTTTAGTGTGATTTAAGCTGTGGAGCTACAGCACAACAGAATATAGAGAATTTAAACTCTACTATTAAAAACATGCAAATAGCATTTTAAAATGACAGTTTGTCATCCAATCATGAAAATATCAGCTTTGATTACCTGCAAATATAACATACAAGAAAGATTCCAGAAAACAATGTTATCTATCAACACTCTATATAGTCTCAAACAAGTATCTACCATCCACAAAAGAAACATTATAAACCACAAAAGACAGACAGACATGGAAATCATGAAGCTTTATACAACTGTTTAGCTCAAGATAGATGTTAGGGAGCAACRTGAGAAACATCTTCACTTTTCACTTGTCTGAGGCCATTCCAAAATTTACAGCTAAAAGGAAAGTTATTCTGTCATATAATCAACACATTAAACAATAATAAAATTAGTCACTTCAACGCGTCTGGCTGTTAGAAAAACTGTATTGCCCTCTGCCTTTTCATCCCAACAGCTACACACCCTCCATCCACCTTGGTAAAGGCTGCTGGGTTGGCTACCATTCAGTCTCTTTCTCTATTAACCCTTCCATTTTAACTTGTAATATTCTTCTGTACAGACTGATTACACAAATCCTAAATTTACATGAACTTAATGCAAAAATCTACCACCAGCCTATGTTTTGCAAAACAACATCGTGCTTTAAAGTTTTTTAACTTTGCCACTTGCCACACCCATATAATACATCTACTCATCCATTACAGAACATGAAGAATGTAACTAAACTTTTTTAGTCAAGGCACTCAATTAAGAAAAGGAGCTGCACTGACAAAAGAGACAATGCGTACATAAGACAACCACCATTGTTTACAAGATGCTGGGAAAAGAGAAGAGTTGAAGTGCCTGGAGGTTACAATTGTTTCCTGTAGCATCTGATTAGAGACTGTACAGCCGCACTGAAGATTCTCCTGTTCTCCACCTTCTGGAACAGAGAATGAACGTGCTCATTCTCTTCTTAGTAGGAGACCTTGATTTAATGTCTGATTTGCACTCTTGATTTCTTTTTGAGCAACCAAAATACATTTCTGTTCACTGACAGGAAAAGATAGACAAAGTAGTCTAGTGAGCATCCCCCTGCAACATTTGAATACCTACAGACAGCTGTGGAAGTAATGAATATTTCATATAGAGCCCATTTACTATCACATCCAAAGCTCAAACACAGATCTTTGGAAGCATTTTGGAGGTCAGATTCTATAAATTTCAGTTGCTTCTTCTCTACTGGAAAATTTGCTGTTTGGTTTTCGTACAGAAGCTTGAAAACCTTCCTTCCCTGTGTGTATATAAGCCCTTCATTATGTGTCATCAAACTACTGAAAATCTAACCTTTAACTGTAAGACAGACTTCTAAACTTTTTGAGTAATATGGTCAAATACAAATCAGGCAGTAACTCCTSTCTCTTCTACAGTTTTGCCTTACTTATGCTAAAGAAGTGATGTAGTGACAACTGATTACAACTCAGTTTAAGCCTCCATGCATAATCACTTGAAGATTAAAAAATCATATGCTGAATTAGATGATCTGACACTAACAAAGTGATATTTTACATGGRTATCAGAGCATCCTACATCATTCAAATATCTAAACTAAATTATGACACYAATAGTAACTCCTCGATAGAATTTCCAAATTAACTTCAAAGTGTTACTGGAACCCTGACAACCGATGATTACCTGCTTCCACAATTAAGTTTAAAYGTGTCAAATAGCTTTGGAAAGTGGYTATTAAAAACCATTTTCCAAATTWGTTACCTGTCTAACAGACRGTAKTTCTTTAGGCTGAAAAAYAGTTAAATTTCTAAAAATAAGAGCCCAGCATATCAGAGCACAGACATCAAGTGGAGAAATCTGAGAGAAATCAAAGTGAACAGTGTAAGACATCACATTTTCTACATGTACATGCTCGAACATTGCCACTCTTTTTATTTTCAATTTAAAATTCTAGAGCCRACCAGTGAAAAAATACTCTAAATTTAGCCTAATTTTCTGTGACATGAAGCTATCAACTCAAAACATGACATACATAATTATGCATGACCATGGTATGTTTAGATTTAGCATTGATTAGGAAGTCTAGACKGGGTAAAGTGACCATTATTAAGAGGAATTTGAATAAAATTAAATTGCAAACTCCACAAAAAAGCCCCAACATCTCCTCTAAAAAGTAACAGTTTTCTGATTCAAGAGAACTATACTGGGTGAAAGCATCCATTTCACCATCCATCACCAATACRGACCAAAACCTGACAACTAGGAAAGAGAGCAAAACATGACAATGACAATCCATCAGATTWTTCTCCCCAACTACAAGCTATAGCTCAGAAACTTCCTGAACCAGAAGCATTACCGCACATGGATGTTTCCAATAATATCTCACAGTTCTGCATGCTACATGTATGTCTAGAACTGGATTAACTAACATGAATCAGTAGAAGGAGGCTGGAAGACACTGCTGAGACACTTCCTATGTCTTTTCTTCTGTACCTTGCTAGCACTCTCCATGATAAAATTGTAACAGAAGAGGTTTTCAGCAATCATGACCTGCAGAGATGGTGTTCAAGGCAGTAAGGCTGAAACAACCTGGTCACTTCAGGTCTAAGCACTTGAAGAAAACTCTTTTCATAAAGTATATGACCAAAGTTGTACTATAATGCGATAAAAGTCARTATGTGCAATTCTGAAAAACTGCCATACCATAAAACCAGAAATTGTCAGGAAACCACCAATATTTAAAGACAACTGAAAAATAATGGGAGATGTAGATTAATTCACCTTGTCCAGGATGAAGGGTTCTGTTAACATGAATGAAGCTAATCTCACCTAAAGAAGAGTTTCAGGCCTCATTAGTATCTGTATTGAGGTCATCTAGAAATTCTAGATACCACGACCATAAGACAAGCGCATTATGATCAAACACTCGATGAACATTACTTAGCAACATTATTACTAATACACTGTAAGATGGGAACAAAGTCACATACATATGCTTAGAAATTTGATTTAAAAATTAATTAAAAATAGAATGCAACATATATGGGAGATAGTACCAACATCAATTAAACCCTAAAAACTATCTCCCATAAAACTGCTAGATGTCTTTGGATGTAAAATAGCAAAAAGGGAAAGAAGACCAATGACATAATATTGTTTCTCATAAGTTGTACACACTAAAAAACTAAAGGTCAGGCAAACACATCCTGATAAAGTAGCCAAAGAAATGAACCAAGCACTTTTGGGTTTTTTACTGTGCATTAACTTCCTGTGCATGATTGTATGGAWTGGAAAAGAATTACCTTGCAGTTCCTGAATAAACAAGCACASAAGCAGTGATGGCACAGCAGATGACACACTGATGACCCTCATTCTTGCTTACTCTAGGCTGCTGTTTCTGAGAAACCATGGCTCAAAAGRCAGACAAACAAAAGCTACAACTAACAGAGATCAAGAACTTGCTGAGAAGAAAAATGCAGAATAAAGAAACCTTAGTCTGTTTTTGTCATGGTCACAGGCTGTGGCTATCAAATCTCTCTCATTAGATACAAATAATGCATGTGGCATTGCAATGATCAGGGGAGATAACAGAAATTAACAATCCAACAGCACTGTTATTTAATTGAGACAAATTCAGAGAAGTATAAGGAAATTGAGGGAAACCATTAACCCCCAAAATGAACAACTGATGTTAAATACTGCTAAATGCCAACTAATGCATATTGATGATTATTGAAGATCAMGCCTACTGAGATGTCTCACCAGGTTCTAAATATAGCCATCAGTGTCTTCCATTTCACAATCAACTACCATCAAAAAAGTAAGATGATGTGGAAATGTGGGATGGAAAACATGGGAGTTTTAACTATTGAGCAAATCAGGGCACAATGCCAGTTAAAGCAGCACACTGAGTAGCATGTGTTGTGTCTTGAAAACATACCTTTACATTATCACAGAGACAGATACGAAAGGAGTGAAAATATTGCAGAAAAAAAAAACTGGGGGGTTGAATTGCTTGCATTATAAAGGAAAGAAGAAGATGAGAAAACTGAAAAGAGAGACATTAGTGTACTCTTATCTCATACCAGCAGAGAAAATATTAATCTGAAGTCAGTATGATAGTTAACACTCAATTAAAAATGTGTCTACCTGATATTGAAAGCACTGCCACTAGATGCCAGAAGACTAGATACAGAGTAACAACCAAGACATAACAAGAATATCCAAGCAGACRGCAACCACTGACAAGCCCTGAAATACAAGTGTCACACTGGAGTACAACACTTAAAACTCATTTTCCAGCTAAAGAGCTCAGGAACACACTGGTGACTGGAACATCACTGCCAGTCGGTGGAGTAAGAAATCGAGTAAGAAATCGACACCGATAAGACTTCAGAGACTTTAGGAAAAAAGAGAACCAAACATGGAAGAGGGTGCACAGAGGACTGGTATCACTGAATCAGTCAGGGTGGAGGGGACCACAGTGGGTCATCTGGTTCAACCTCCCTGTGCCAGCAGGGTCATCCTAGAGCTCGTGGCACAGTATCGCATCCAGACGGCTCTTGAATACCTCCAGTACACACTCCACAACCTACCCGGGCAATCTGTTCCAGTGCTCACCTGCACAGTAAAGAAGTTCTTCCTGATATTCAGGTGGAACTTCCTGTACATCAGTTTCTGCCCACTGCCTCTCGTCCTATTGCTTGACACCCCTGAGATGAGCCTGGCACCGTCTTCGTGACACTCCCGCTTCAGACATTTATACACATTATTGATACCCTCTTAGCCATCTCTTTTCGAGGCCGAATAAGCTCAGCTCCCTTAGCCTTCCCTCGTAAGAGAAATGCTCCAAGCCTCTGACCGACTTAGTAGCTCCCGCATGGCTTTCTGCATGCCTGGCTGTCGCCTCTGATCAGATACGACAAACAGGAAAAGTTTTAGTCCGAAAGTGAACCAGTGAGAAAGGACAGCCCGGCACTAAGGCTCCGGGGTGCCGGAGAGGGCCCGCAGCTCTGCAGGGGAGCCGGGGCGAGTCCGTGTCAGAGGGGGRCACCGGCCGAAGGGAGGGTGAGCCCGGCACTGAAGGCAAAGCGCTGCTGCGAGCTGGRCTTTAAGGAGAACAGCCGCCCTACAGGAGTCAGCTCCGGGACAAACACCGGCCAGGAGCTCGCGGGGGGAACACGGCACAGCCGTGGCCCCGGGACAAAGAGCCCCGGCCCGGACAGAGGGCGAGAGGCCGCGGCGGCCCCCGGCGCTGAGGGGCAGCGGCACCGGCGGGGAGCAGAGCACCGCAGGGGAGGGGRCCGCGCCCGCTGCCGCCCCACGGCCGCCCCGGGGCCGGGCAGGGCCGGACTGGGCCGGGCGCTCACCTGCCACGGGCTGTCCCCTCCTGGGGCAGTGGAGCCAGCGCGGCGGGATCTTGTTGTAGGACATGGCGGGGCCCGGGCGGCCCCGGGGGGAGGGAGGGAGGCGGGGAGGGGGCGCGGGGTGCGGGGCGGCCCCGGGGCGCTCAGCGGCCCCTCGCCCGCGGCGCCTCCATTCAGACCCGGCTCCGCCTCGGCCGCCGCCGCACACGGAGAGCCGGGAGCCGCTTCCGCTTCCGGGGCTCCGGGACCGGGGGTGGTGCCCGGCCGGGAAGAGGGGAGCGTGGGCCGGGGGCTGCTTAGCCTGGGCAGCGGGGTGGGCTGGGAAGGGGCGGGGTCACGAATTGCTACAGRCTCCTCCTCTTTGTCCAGAGAGGGGCCGCAAAGCTGGGGAAGGGCCTGGAGCACAGGTGTTTTGYGGAGCGGCTGAGGGAGCGGGGGTTGTTTACGCTGGAGAAAAGGAGGCTCAGGGGGAATCTTATCGCTCTCTGCAGCTCCCTGAAAGGAGGCTGCAGCCGGGTAGGGTTCAGCCTCTTCTCTCAGGCAGCCAGCAACAGAACAAGAGGATAAGCTGCACCAGGGGAGGTTTAGACTGGTTATTAGGAGGAATTTCTWAGGATGATACGACGTTGGAATGGSCTGTCCAGGGAAGTGGTGGAGTCACCATCCGTGGAGGCGTTTAAGGAGAGACTGGACATGTGCTGTGGTCTGGTTGAAGTTTCAGTCATAGTCCTCGATTTCAGAGGACTTTTCCAACTTGATTGATTCTGTAATTCTGACTGAGCACCTTGGAGCCTCTCGGAAATACCAGGAGCTCAGCTGGAAGCATCTGGGGAGGATCACTTGTGTCATGGGAACGGCTGGCAAAGGCTGCTGCAAATGCAGAGTTTACACAGGTCTCAGAGGAGACTGAGCAAATCCTTGAACGAGAATGTACTCCATGGTTACTGAATTAGCAGAGTGTGACAGGTTTGGGAAATGGCCTGAACTGAAAACAGCTGGAGGCGTGGACAGACATAATTCCTGTGGTTTTAGTTCTTGCCAATGGAMTATAGGCAGAAGTGGAGGTGGAAATAGGTGCATCCTTCTCCAGCTAATAGTGCAGTTTTTTCTAATCTGGATGCTACAGGTTTKATAGTGTAGCACAGATACCTCTGTCCTGGGCCCTCTGTTTCTTCTATGAAAAAGCACACCCAGGAAGGTGGCATGCAGATAGGTGTGCTTGACAAAAACTTTTGTTTCCATACAGAATGCTAGTGAAAAGTCTCCGTGGTTTTTAAGAGGTTTATTATGTGGACTCAGTTGAAGAATTGTAGCCTGGTAGTGTTTGTCCATGTGAAAGGAATATTTAAGGTGTGGCCTGGTTTAACTCTTGGGCAACTAAACCCACACAGTCCTTTGTTCTCTTCTACCTGTAGCAAGATGGGGAGAGAATCAGAAGGGTAAAAGTGAGAAAGCTCGTGGGTTGAGATAAATATAAGGAAAAATAAGGAATTGACTTACTATTGCCCATTGGCAGGCAGGTATTCGGCTGTTTCTAGGAAAGCTGAGATATTTTCATTCACAACAGTGACTTGGGAAGAAAGACACCATAAGTCCAAATGTCCCCCTCCTTCCTCTTCCCATTTTTTATTGCTGAGAACATCGTATGGTCTGGGATATCCCTTTGGTCAGTTGGGGTCAGTGTACCAGCTGTTCYAGCTGTGCCCCTGACACATTCCTCTGCAGCCCCAGCCTGCTCACTGTCAGGGCAGTGTAGYAATGATGCTGTGTAAGCCCTATTCAGCATTAGCTAAAACATTTCAATGTTCCCAACACTGCTTTGGTCACAAATGCAAAATGCAGCACCCTACAAGCTACTACAAGAAAATTAACTATCATCTCAGCCAAAGCCAATACAGGTGGCTTTGGTGAAGCATTAGGAAATRACAGCAACAGATTATTTTTGTACCTAATTTTCCAGTTACTTGTGTTTCAGTACTGCTCTGTCTGGACTTTCTGTTTTGCCATAAGCCAGGTGTGCTGCCTTTGCAAGTTAGTAGGTGCCACAGCTTTCAGAACTAACCAAAGTTGTGCATACAGATACAATAGGAAGCCCTTAGGTTCTGTGAATGCATTAAAACAGTGGAAATAATTTCAYCTGTCTAGAATTAATTACAAACTTCATTACACATTTCTCTCCTGTGTTTTAAAACTAGATTTTATGAGACATAGTTTCTTCCCTAGAATATCCTCTCATAGTAATTGAGGTATTCAGTTAAGTAGTTTGCATAACTGAGTCATTAGGTTCTCATACTGTGTTAGAAGTTTCTGAATTTTGTCTTCCAAGGCTTTTGTCATCATCAAATACCAATCTTTTCATCCTGACTAAAATTGAAAGTCTTGCTACAGTGGAATCACATTATTATCCTGAACTGCTAAACACACTTCCATTATAATGTTACTTGATGGTGTTTGAAATAAGGTGCTGGTTTTTCCTTTACAAAACAAACAAGCCACAGTCAGACACCAGGTGGTGCCGAAGACCAGCCAGAAAAGAAAGTGAAACTGGAGTGCAAGGCATGTTCAGAGTGAGAAACAAAGAGCAACTGCAAGATACTCAGTATCTGATTTCAGTAAATTGGGAGGAACGTGCAGTAACGTCAGCAGTATGGCAAAATAAGGAACGGAACCATTTGCAGAGGGGAAGATCAGTATAAAATTATGTCATGAGCAAGCAGTAATCTGTTCTTATCATTGATTTGAGATTCTGATGTGCTTTGAAACAAGKGTAAGAGCTGCAGATCAGAAATATCATGTATTATATATATGTAATATATAGTTAAAATGGGAGGGTATTTTTTTTTAGCAATGCTCAAGGCAAGTGATTGTTTACAGCTGATGTTATGTGTTATATGCTTATATATAGACTTTCCATATTAGAYGCTTTGAAACTACACAGGCGTAAGATGATGTTTGCTTGTGACATCAAACACTCTYTGTGAACAGGCAAACTTACTGATTACCTTTATATCATTACTAACAGCTAATGGGACTCATCTGATGTACYAGCAGAGGAAGCCGAGTCCCTCATGCCTTCCTGTGACTTTCCAAAGCTGACATGGCTGTGTCTGATCGAAGAGTGTGAAGGTGGCCATAGCGGTAGTTTCAAGGATTGCTTTGAGAAAACAACTGCAAGATGTTAATAGTCTATGATATAACATTTCCTCTTCACTGTATATCAATTTTCTTTTATCTTAGAGGTACTTAGATGCTTGTACAGCATCTTGTGCTTAGATGCTTACTTTGGTTTCTGCTCACCAATTTGAATCCTTTTCCTGGCAGAGCAGACRCTACAATCAAGAAGTCATTTTCCCACCATGCAGATCATCCTCTGTGCCACAAGTATCACTGAAACCACTTTGGTTTCAGTTCAGCCACATCGTTTTAGGTAGTCAGGAGCTGAGTGTGTGTTCTTCCTTGACTATAAACAGTTAAAGAAGTACCCACAGGAACCACGCACATTTTAACTCTTTTTTCCTAATTACATACTGAACATTTATCCAGATTGTTGCTGATGAATAATTGTACACTTTTAATGTCATAAATTATGTAGCTACTTATATTAATTTAAGTTACCTGTTCTACAGAAATGGATGAATTAGGTATTTTGCCTGAAGAAAGAACACTTGGTGTTACCCTCTGTTCTACTACAGTATAGCATTATTTTCCATGTGTTCATAAAGTAATAATTAATGTAATAAGAAAAACACCTCTTGGGATGCTCTATGAAACAGATATTTCTGACTCTATCTAGTAAATACATTTCTTTCAAAAACCAGCAAAAACTCTCTAACAAACAGATTATTTGCTAAACTGGGATTACAGAAGGATTTAGTTAAGAGAAAGTAACTGAAAGAAGTTGACTGTGTGCAAACATGATTATATACTGTTATATATTACTGTTATATTTCTGTAACAGTAACTATATTACTGTTATATTTCCACTTTGTTTTGTAGGTATTCACCTGGAAAGAGATTTGATGCCATAAACTTGTAAGTACATGGAACAAAGCAAAATATTTTTTTTTTATTTACTGATTCAATTGATTTATTCCTTGCTTACTGGGTTTAATGTTCATGGCAAGCTGTCTTAGGAGTACAGTATTCCTTTATGACTGATTTCAGCATGCATGAATCTTTTCTAGGGATGGGTGAGTACTGGAAAATAAATATTTTAACTTTGTTACTGTAGTTATGTTTTATTCCAATAGTACTTACATTCTAATGGTATCATAAGGAAAAAAAAAACAACTAAAATAGTAAAATCAAAGCAAATATTTACATTTCAGTGAAAGTTACTATTGTGTTGCTTTTGGTTATGTTCTCTAATACATATGTAGATTCTTGCATTTAAAAATGTATGASTATGCACTGACTCCTAAAAATCAAAAGAAAATGCTAGGAGCTCAACATTTTTTAATTAATTCCTATTTGTTTGATGTCAACAAATATTTAGGAACCCAACTTCTGAGACATTATGTTTTCAGGWTTGAAAATGAAAATAAGATTCAAAACTGAAATGGCTTTATTCCTTTTGTGTATACAACATGAAAAAGGGATGTTGAAACWGTTTTGAGTGCTGCAATATATTTGAGAAAATGAAATGTCATTTACAGTGTTGCTTCTATAGAAAGCTTTGAGAGAAAGTCAGAACAAAATTACCTGTCTTCAGTCTTCGGGACATTAGGGGGCACCAGAACCTCACAGACCTGGAATGGTGTAAGTKAAAGCATAGTAATTTTTCCTATCCGTAGTAGATAGGAAACAGCGTARAATAGCAAGATCAACTCCTGGAATCGTTCCCTAGTGCGAGGTTATGATACAGTTCTTGATAAAATTTCGAACAGAAGACAGCCCAGACATTTAATAGAATATAGACTACACCCTCCTCTTTCTAAGAGTAGTAAAATTAACAGACTAATGGATGCTATGTATGCAGCCTGCTTTTAAGTCTATTTAAATCTTGAATTTTCTTCAGGGTTTCCTTTCAGCTCAAGCCTCTAAGGGATCACAGTGTTAGTTCAATCAGTGGAGCGAATCTCTGTATRGGCAGGGAGCACAGAGTGACCTTGAGAGAGAGATGCTTTAAATCCAGGTGCCTGGCTTGGGTATCATGCTTGGGGTAATCACCAAGCTATCAGTCTGCACCACCAAACACACGTGTGCTGCACTGACAACACATAAATCGCACACTGCTACGGAGGACATTGCCAGTCTTGGATGAAGACACGTAGACATGGCAGATKATTTACTTAGTAGGTGATTTACTTGGCAGATCTATCTGGGAAGGAATCAGAAAGATGTGTGTCTGTCCAGAGGGCTGGTGTGCTTGAAGAGGGACAACAGCTGTGACTTTAAGCACTGATTTGCAGGCCTGAAAAACAAGATGCCTTGTTATTGATCCTCTGCAGCTGACATGATGATGTGTTTGATGTATCAGAGATAAGAAGCTGGACAACAAGCTTATAAGCAAGATGCCTGTCATTCCTGGAAGACTAACACTGGTCTTCCCAGTGTTCTTAGAGTTTGAGGTAGGCAGTTGAGGCCCTRCTTTTATCAGCTCAGAAGGCTGATTTTCAATGGAAATCTACACTGTAAAAAATATCCACATATAACTTTGAAGAATATATGTTCTTCTGCGTAAAATGAATCATATAATAGTAGTGTGCTTTTGAGTATGGATGAAGTAATCAAACAATTAAAATGTCACGATGGGAGATGACTAGAAATAGGGCAAAGTATGACATAATATGTGAGAAACTCATCTAATTTAATTAAGTGGAAAGTATGACTCAYAGTCTTTGGAGCTGGGCTGGGGAGTGACTTAGAGGTCTGTTGCTACACTTTCTAATTTCTCTACTGCCTGAATATGGACACCTTAGYAAAAAGCTTGCCCTGACTGGAGGCTGTGGTTAAAACTAATGGAGTAACTGAGGTCCTTAGTGCAGGAGGCAGACTGGGGCAGTGAATAGCTGTCAGAGAGTTATTGCTCCTCTACAGCCTGGAATAGCAAGGAGAGGGTCAGGGTTCCAGCCTATAAGCCTGCATGCATGATGATTAAGATCTGGGTTGCTATACTGACAGAAATCTTTTTCTCATGTGATCAGTCATACAAAGAAATGATTATTACCCATAGGCATTTTCTCAGACTTTCTGCATCATAATTTTGTACCTATAGATACATATGCTATGATTTTATATGTGAAAATGTAGCTTGTAAAGAATAATACATGTAGGAGCCTTAATACAGAACCTGAGAAAGTACATACAGACCTGATTTTATTTATAAGGCCTTATTATACAAAATATGTGTAACATACTGTACAAAACTAAATGAAGACCACAGTCTCTTTTGAGGTGCTTGCAGTTCTGAAACTACCCCAAGAAACTGGCCAAAGGTAAAGGCAGGGAATACTGCCTAAAGCAGAGGGATCAGCCTGGCAGCCCCACAGTCTTTAAAAATCAAATCTAAATATATATATTTTATACAAATTAAGTTATGGTAATACATATACGTATGGTAATATAATCAGATGCTCAAATGTTATTCTTGTGAGGTTAGTTTCACTTTCTGGTGGTATGCATTGTGGAACAAGCTTTACAAAAACACATGCTCTGCCCCAAAAAAGCTTCACTCCAAAGTAGAGACAGGGAGGAGTATCCTACATCTGCAGCACCACTGATCTGCAGAACTTTAAGAATAAACTGGCAAATAYAATTTTAAATAAATACATGGAATAGGTTTAAATTATTGTCATCCAAGCATTCCTTAGAGAAAGGGAAAGAATTTTATTTTTTTTCAGAATATGTAACTTCTTATATTCTTTTCACATTCTCACCACTTTAGGCTTCACAGAACAATGATATTTTATGAGGGACATGATGGAATAGACTTGGCCTCAGAGAACCTAGTGCCTGTGGTCCATTGCCATTCATACAGCTACGTTTGGAGTTGATGCTACATCATTCTACTGCTGGTTTTACCTACTGTAACTAGGTTAAGATTAATGCAAAAAAAAACCTTATCATCCTCATACTCAAACCTTCATTCAGTATGGGTATGAAAATGTCCTTGTTCAGATGGACTTGTACGGAATTACTCAGAAAGATTAAGTTCTTCCAAAAAGGGAATGGGGTAAGAAAACTGCTCTGTACCTGCCTGAAATGAATTTCCAAGATCTCTGAGTAGTTTAAAGTTTTGGGGTTGTAATCTTTATACACTGAAAGAGTGCAGGCTGTTACTGGAAAATGTTAGCACTTCTTCAGAAGTGACTTCGGAAGAAAAGTCACTTTGTAAAGTCCCATATCKAGCTCTGCCCTGCAGAAACAGCTTCTCCAAAATCCCCTTTGGGARAAAAATCTTCACATGTCCTTCTGCTTTCTGGGAGTTATATCTGCTAAAATGAGTTTAGTATTGTATTTTTTTAATATAATTGAATGTTTTGTCAGAGACCCKCTACATGGCACATTCTAGTCTTTGTCAACCTCAGTGAAAGACTTACCAGTCTCACTGAACTCAGGCCCTACCCATACATGTTCTCTAAGACGGAGAATTAGARAAACATGCCAGCATGTGTTGCTGCACAACAGCAAAGAGTCGTGAACAGAATGAAAAATTATTTATTAAAAGTAAATTCTTGAACGACACTGAGATGGAGAGGCACAAATGCATATAAACAACATGGACACGATAATGGTCATACATAAGGTTATGCTGTTTTAAAATAGGAAGCCTGTTTTGATTATTTGTGTCTCAGATAAAAAGTTTGATTACCATAGAGGGAACAGGGAGAAAAAAAGACAAGACATTTTGTCCTGAAAAACAACCCACTTAATTATTTTCTATTCTTCTCTGTACTGCAGTTGTATCAGCTTTGAAATGGGTAGAGCTGTTGCTAGGTAATCTCCTTTATCCACTTCGTAGCTGAAATTTCAGACAGGCTGAAAAGAGTTTTATATCTCTAACAGCATAAAATTAAATTTAAGGCATTAATAACTGTTTTCAGTACAACCCTGCTTTTAACTAGGGGCCTCTTTCCTGGGACCAGCCCAACCACCCCCACAATCAACACATTTTTGTAGGYTGCGGGTCAACATGATTTAAGTGGTAGCAGCTGCAAGGCCTCCCTGAGCACTTCCCTTATCTCAGTTGTGTGCATCTGGCTGGAACACCCTTTCTTCTTCACAAGGGTTTGTGCTTTGTGCTGAACAACTATTTGTGCAGTGGGACAAGGCTGGGAACCGATGCAGCCAGAAAGCAAACAAGTCCTCCACGCCCTCCTTGCTGTGTTTAGCTGGGTCAAGTGTTTCACTCTGGTTTGTTTTGTGGCAACACAAGCAAGTATGTATAAACTCAGAGGGAAATCAGTGGATGAAAATGAACAAGTAGGCACGGCTTGGGAGGGAAGGAACTGTTCAGGCTGCTTTAACACATGCCTGGCATTGCCACCAAATATCAAAATAGAGACTCAGATTTTCTTAGGTTTGTGATCAACTGAAGAAATTTGGGCCAGCTTTATGTGCAAAGCTCAACTAATTAAAATCACAACTGACATTGTTAATCCAGATCTTGAAACAAACCTGTCTTTTATACTTTAACAGAAGAAAAGGGGGCAGGAGGTCTGATATTATTGTTGTGTCTCTTCAGATTTGCAATATAGAAAAGTCAAAGTTCTCACATAACCACAGTTCAGCAAACTATGGTTATATCCCCTGTTGTTCCTGATCTAGCTATGTTTTGTTCCATCTGTTACTGATACACACTGTCACCATAAAGAAGGGTTTTTTTACTTTTGGGGGGCAAAACCACATGTACAAAAAATCAGCAACTGCTTTCTCCTTTTTTATGGGGTGAGGGCTACGAAGGATGGTTCAATTAYATGCATCTTCTGTTTAATGTCAAATATTATTTTCTTCAACATGAGCCATAGCCTCCAAAAGCCTGATAAGGTAAATGTGTATCCAATTTCRGCAGCATTAATCATGTTGAAGATAAAGWAATTTCTGCCATTGAAGGAGAAGGTGGCCTGCAGTGAGTACTTCCAGCCCTGCAGACCCACTCCAGTCGATCTGTGGTGGTACAGGCAATCTACCACCTGGCCCATTTTTTCTTTCTTCTGCCTTCTAGAGAAGCAACCTGGAGCCAGGCTTGCCAATCTCCCTGTGGGATCGCTGATCTCTTTCTTCCCTAAAGGCATGCCACTTCTGCAGCAACTCACAAAAACTCTTCTTCTACACTGAGAACTCACTCTCAATCACACCTGCTTTTGAATAGGTTGCCAAAATACAAGTATTTCAGCCTACTAGCAYACCGGCTGACCCAACATGATGTATTGCACAAAGTACATTTGCYAATTTACTTTCTTAGAAGCTGTTTAGAACAACAGTGCAACCTAAAAAAAAGATTCCACTAACTAGGAAGAAAAGCTGGGAATGGAAAAAAGAATTCAGTAGTGGCATTTCCTGAGGGAACAGTTAAGAACTGAAAAGGGATCAGGAAAAAAATAAAAAAAAAGCAAGCCTAACACATAAAATAGTGTAACCAAGAAACCTTTTGATAGGACTCCCCAGTGTTTGCATCATCCAGATGCCTTTTCATAGAAGTAATAYATACTGTTAAAGATAGGTTAACTGGCAGGCAGCAGTGACAAATCATGCTGCTGACCATACCTTGTGTAACACTATGTTACGTTCAGTCGAGGAAACTTTTGTTTCCCAGGTATTATGCAAATAGATAGCAGCAAGACCCTTAATTCGGTCTCATAGATTGGTAAGGAAACAAATATAGCTTTGTCCCAATCTTGTTTTGTCTGTTAGCCAAGCTRAACTATTTCTGAGACAAAGTATTGACCCTTATCTTGAAGCATAGCTCGTAAATAATCAAGGACAAAGAGCATGGACATGTGATTTCACAACCGTAAATGCTGATGAATGAATGCCGCAACCAAAAATTCCTACAGTGCTACGTAAATTCCAGTAGTCATCAACAAGTTACACAATTTTTCTGGTTTATATTAACACATAAGGGAAACATGTTCCATGACTCCTACTTTGCTGAATCAGTCTYSATCATTTACYCCGCAGTTCAGTTAAAGTGCAAGAAACAGACCCTAGCATTTGRTTKAAGTCTTTGTMATCATTGCTGATAGGTATTTTAATAAAAAGATTGTACACGCTTATTAAGAACTGCACAGCTGACCATTATTAAAACCTGACTTTTATCAACTTTTAACCTTGATTTTTTACAACTATTCAACCCAATGCAGCCCMACACTAATTTTTGTTTTGAAACACAGGTTTTATCACTTATGTAGAATTAGTCCTTTGGTCATGATTTGCATTTTTCCATCGTCTGTGCAGCACAGACTATATGAATAATCTTGCTAAAAAGGAGATGATTTGCCATACTAAAATATGTACACATGATTCTTGGTGAACAAAAGAAAGGAACTGCTTTGGCATATCCTATACTCCTAAGATTCCATCACATCCTTCTTTATCAGTATTTCTTTCCAAGGTTTGTTGCAAGTAATAAATATAACACATCCCACCATGTTTCAAAACTTCCRCAAAAATATATACAGCTCTTTGTAAAGTCAGCAAAAGCCCTGTGTGAGTACATGCCAAAATGAAGGCAGGGAGACCAGAATTTCATTTAGCAGTAGCATTACTACAGCATTTAGTTAATCTTTCGAGGACTAAAAAGAAAAACAATATAGTTTGCTTTGGGGACTTGCACATATTGCATCACCTCACCGTGTCACGTGCTATTTGGTATTCTATAACCCCATCCTTGGCAGCCTACATAAGCAACAGGTTATTGATTTTCTCCTCTCTTACCAGATACATCACAGCATTCACAATTATACCAGTATTATTTTGGAAGTAGTTTGTAATTTTTATTTGTGTTTGTTGGCATATTATTAAAATAGATCAGAACCAAATAAGGTCTAAACACCTAGGTTTCTCCAATTACAGACGTTTAATTTTTCTATAATGCCTCCTGATTAGTACAATTATCTGTTCTCTATGTAGTTTCTGACTTGCCAGTGCCTGAGGTTTGATTTTAAAGCAAGACAATTGGTGGTGGCTATTCTGGATACAAGTAGTATTGCAGAAGACAGCAGCAAGGAATTAYAGAAAAAGGAAGTGTAAGGTAATTTACTGTGACATTTTAAAGGATAACGGAATGTATGACATCAAAAGAGTATAGGTCAGGTAGGCAGCAGAAGCCTCAGCCAGGACCTGCAGATAACCATTTGGAATTTGAGGCAAACAGGAATGAAAAACAGCAAGGGCAGCTAAAAGAGAACATAACGGAGCTAAATAAGAAGGCTGGTGCCTTGGCAGTATGATAACATGGATGTAGTAAGTCATGCAACTGAAGACAGAAGATAAGTGGCATCAAAGAATAGCACTGGGAACTGATGAGGTCCAGAACAAGGTTTTGCCATGGGAAATGTGGTACAGCTGGTGGCTGTCAAAAATGGTAAAGGGGGTTGGGGAGGGGGGAGGGGACAGAAAGGGGAGTGGGGACACAGTTGTAACTTTGCAGTTCCTCTCAGAAGACAAAAGAAAGCTGCTGGCGTAGAAACAGGGGAAACGAAAGACCTGTAGTTGCATATCTCTTTCTTTAAAGAGGGAAAGAAAACCAAACTAGATCGGTGCCATCAACTATAAATGGTATGCAGGAAGAGTTTTGGAAAATGGAAAATCACAATATTGCTCAGTGGTGAGAAACTCCCCTCCTCCTCTTCCAGCTGAGGACACGTCACTGGAAAAGTCCCAGCCTGGGGAAAAAAAATCCACTGAGTAAACAAATTGCATAGACAGTTGAAACAGAAAGCAGAACAAAGCCAAATGATCCTTTRACTTTAAAGGAGCTTATTTTCAGGTTAGCATTTCCTTGAGTGGCATCAGCTCAAGTCTAGACAAGAAAAATCTCATTACAGTGAAAATGGCTGGTAAACTTCACTACTGATATCAGGCCATTTATTAAAACAAACAAAGAAAGCTCATTTATTAAAAATCTAAGATTTCAGCCTGGAAATTTCTGAATTTTCTGCTGCTGAGTGCAGTAAAACGATCCCACTGACAAATCAGATACCCAGGATTGGGCAAGTTTGTGGAATTTTTGTCCCCTTAATTTATATGTACTTACAGACAAAGAAATTGTCTTTAACAAAACCCTTCCTAAAAACTCACAGGACATAGCTCCTTGTCCTACAAGCAAGTTCAGGTGTGAGAATTTTTACAGCATTGTCTATAAAGAAAATGAGGAAAAAACATCTTTGGTCACACTGAGACAAAAATTACAATGTTGGATAAATTCTAGGATTCTTACCTCTCTAAGTARCTTTCATAAAAATAAAAATACTGACATAAATTATTACCCTTCTCTAATAAAAATCTACTTTCAACAAAGGTACTTCATAATAAATAATTACAGCAATATCAACTCAAATTCTGGAAACAATTACAGTGGTTACAGTGACAGCATTTTCTAGCTGTAATCTAGGAAAATAATCAAGGTAGTTTTACCAYTGCTTTTCTGCTCCCCCAGTTAAAGAGTACTGCCCCATGTCCAACCCTATCAATATTATAATAAAAATGTAGTATTCCCTTAAAGTCTCATCAAGACAAACATTACTGCATATTATCCTTGACAGCCAATAGCTATTTTTTTTGAAACTGCCAATCTATTCACATTATCTCAGATTTGGAAAGAGGATCTAYGAGTAGTCTTTGGGGGAAGAGGTTATGAGTTTTCTGTTTGTTCGTTGTATGCTTCTAATGTGTATAAATAGTAGAAGAGAACCAGAAATGCAGGAAGGTATCAAATTTTGATTCTTTATAATATTTCCTGTTACAAGGTAAGAGTAACGCTACTGCTAATAGGGGCACAAGGATCTTGACTGCTAAAGCRGACACACAGGCTCAAGTCCATTGATCACATCTCTGCTTCTGGAGCCTTGAACAAGAGATTAGCAATGACAAAAGCCTTCCCGAGGCACCAAGATGAAGGGGCAAACATGAAACTCAGTTGTTTTTCAGTTCCTGCATCTGATGCAGTTACTRTGTTAAGCTTTCTAAAAGAGAAGTGTAATGAATTTTCCACGTATGCTCTTACATGCATGGCAGGAGATTCCAGGATGGAGTCAGAGTGCGGACAGAAATAGAAACAATGCTCACAATAATTTACTAATTTGACTAATTTATGATTTTTATAGGAATGTTCTTTTTTCAAAGCAATTTCTGAGCAATGAAAGCAGGTTGTGACAGCAACATAAACATTATCTGCTGTCCTTTAAAAGTTGTTTTTTTCATGAGTATGCACGAGTGCTGATCAGGACAAGGTAGCGTGGCATCTGACAGCCAGAACCTGTCATGTTGGATGATACCTATTGCAAGAAGTCTCAACATGTTTTTCGATTTTGGYTAACACAGTTTCCTAGAAGAATTGATCTTACTCCTCTGAGACCTGTTGAAAATTTGGAAGCTTTGAAAGTTTTTGTCTTCTGATAGTACAACCATGCTGTTTGAAACCATTTCAGAATAGTTGTATCTGTAATGCTAAGAGGTTTGCTCTTGGACTCAACTCACATGCTGTTCCTCACACTAGTAACTCAGTCAAGACCTTACTCATGGAAGTAAGTGCCACCAAAAAGCTGCACGTTGCAGCCAAAGTCTTGTGTATTTTAGACACAAGACACACAAAATTGATGTATTTACTTATTGAACATTTGATGCAGTTAAGCAACTCTGGCAAAAAAGTCTTAAAGRTGAAATGGCAGTAAAGTTCATTCTTGCTTTGTGTGACCAGGTTTTCTCTCAGCTGTAGTACRATTTTACCTGGTAAAGCTTCTTTAAATAGCACAGATAGGGAACTGGATCAGAGTCAGGAAATATAAAACCTCACAAAGGTGGGAAGACTAAAARAAAAGCACTGAATGAAGCACAGCCAACCATACGTTCATCAGAAAAAGGATCTCCACAGTTAGATCTTACACCAGAAAAAAAAATTATCAAACTAAGCTAATTCCTAATGGAGTCACTGGTGGTTCTCAGAGAAAAGAAGTAATTCCTAGTCCACAGCTAATTCTGCATCGGGCTTTGGTTAGTGCTACGCACATCATTATATTTTGTTACTTTTCTCCCTTGACCTTGCCCATCTTGTTCCAATGAAAGTTCACTTGGCAGTTGATAAGGAAAGCAACCAAGGGTAAAGCTGAGTAACTAAGCAAGAAAATAAATGCAAGACCTTTGAAGGCCTTGGAAAACCCAAACATGGTTTTACACTGTTCACCAACAGATTAAGAAAAAAAGGCTAAAAGAACCTGGAACTTTTCACTCTCAACATCCAAAAGCTGTAAAATGTTAGAATTAGCACAGAATATGCACAAGAAAGCCTGGACTAGGATCAAAAGGGCAGTACAGAAGTCTATGCTGTAGAAGGACCAGCTTCAGCAGAAACTAAAGAGCTGCACATAGCTCACAGGCAGTTCACAYGGGATTTCAAGGRCAGGGCTGGCACCAGAGCTGTGCTGACACAGATGCTGGCAAGTGTCACCATCCCTGCAGCAATGGAGGCCAGTATGGACAGGGGGCTGCAAACCACAGCAGCCATGGGTTACCAATCGATATTGATTGTGGGGACACAGAACACGCTGACTTCATTTCGGCTGTGCCTGCCCCAGGGATGGCAAATGTGCATGGCAGACACCAGAAAACAGGAGCTACTTCAACAAGCTCAGTTAAATTTGCCCTTCAAACAAGCTGATGTGTTCAGACAAATTAAAAAAACAAACCCAAACAGCGTAATTACTGCTTTCTTCATGCTTGCAATTTACTAGTCAGTCATTCCTTTTTCATCACATGAATGACATCGCTGTCAGAAATTATTGCTCGAGGACCTAGACTGAAACCAGCTCTGCAATCACATTAAAAGGTCTCYGTGCAGATGCAGGAGCAGAGCATTAGCTTTCAAATTATTTTCCCAAATAAGAAAYACAATAAGTGAAACACTTCAACAGCAACTAATCACTAACAATTAAAAACATAGAAGTAATAACTTCATTCTACAGACTCAACAATTTTAGTAGGGAATTAGCATTGAAYGAAGATGACAGCACATGAAATACTATCAAAATCCAGAAGTGTACTGAAACACTTTAAARGCTTCACCTTGGCTTGTGTGAGTGAAGAGTACCTGCACATATGCGGTTACACAAATAAGCTTGCAGGTCTTTCCTGTACATTTCAACAGTACTCACAAATGGCGCAAGATCAACCTTTGGTGTTCACTCTTGGCATATACCAAACACATTTAGCAAAACTACTGCATCTGCATAATAGACAAGTTCAAACTTTTCCAGGAATAACAAAACTATTGAGAGTACAGCAGCTGCTGTGGTGTTAAGCAATCTTCAGTGTCTTCTTGGCCCATGGGATGGAGCAGCAGTTGTGTTCTTTTTCTCTCCCCTAACTTCGGTTAGGCCCCTGGTCCCCTTCTGGAGCCACAGCTACTCCCCAGCTGACAGTCCCAGAGAGGGCCTTACTTTGGCACAGCCCATTTGCAGACTTGTCCTGTTTCTAGGGCTGCAAGGCCACACATGAAACRCACCCCTGTGCTGAAGGAAAGACATGGCCATGTCGAGGGGCTCAAAACAGGCCAGAGACTGGCATTACGCAAACCACGGTGGCATTAACATGAATTAATTTGTTACAATTCAGTATTGTCTACGCGCAAAAGCACAGGGTTTCAGTGWGCATCCCTCACTCAGTGTTTTCAATTAGATCACAGTGGGGTAGCAGCTCTGCCTATCATAAACCTGTCTGCTCTTCAACCACACGTACAGGACTTGAGTAGTATTTCTGGTTAGCTTAATTACAAGGTTTTTAGGAGCCACTGGTCACCAAAAGCACTGTTACACTTACRTAAGATCACAGTGCTCATTTCTCTGCTGAAATCTTGTTACAGGGACATTTGTGACCTAAATGGATTGCTAAGAGCATCACTTAAGAGGCTTGTTGCATAGGAACCTTAGCGAGTAGAGAATTCGGCTACTCTCGGCTACTCTCGAGTCTCAGAGGAAACACTGATACAGCAAAATCACTTCTGCACACAGAGATGCATATACAAAAGTGTCAAGTTATACAAATAAATTATTCCAAAGCACTCGTTTTATGTCAGTCATAYGCCCACATAATGTCATCACATATTCGCATTCCTCGTGTAATTAGATATTTTCACAACTGGAAAGAAAAAATGCCCAACAACAAAAGAGCAAACCGCAAAATAACAGGATCATGTCACAGTGATGCCATTTAAATTTTTACATGAAAACTATAAAGATTAATAGAGGCAAAGCACATTTCATCTGAAGGCTTTTATTTAGAACTTTTCATATGGATTTGTTATTATCTGAATCTCAATTATATTCCATGCACTTTATATTCTTTTCAGAAAACAAGTGTCTTTGCTATACATATTAGATTTATCTTAAAACTGTGTCCTCTGAGAAACAGCAATATTCTTTGAGTTTATTTGCTGTAACAGCATCGATGAAAAGTACTCTTCAGGCACCAAGTCAACTGAAAATAAGCACAAATGCCTGTAAGTATCAAGCAGGTATTCACAACAATTCTGAATTTGATTTAAAAAAGAAAACTACTTTTAATTAAGACTCGTTAGTTTCTCTCAGCCCTCAGTAAATAGAAAGCATAAGGCATGTGGAATCCAAATTCTTTAATGGAGCTGAAGCTAAAAGCACCATCTGCCATTTACCCCGCGGTTTTCAACCGGGACCTTTTTCTTCATCGGTCGCAAACATTGCCTTTCCTCCAGATCAACACCGGCGATCCGGCCACTGATACCGGCAAGTCACGCACGGGGGAGAGCGAGCGAGGATGTGCAGGTGGGAACTGGGGACGCCGTGAGCGGTGGGGCCGCCGGAGAGGGGAGAGCAGCAGCCCCAGGCCCCCGCTGCCGGCACGGGAGAGGCGGCGCCGAGGCCGCGGTTCTCCATCCAGCGCCGGCGGCGGCGGCGGGAGCAGCTACTTGCAGAGGCCCTCCAGCCGCTCCAGCGTGCCCTTCATGTCGCGGATGCGCTTGGCCAGGGCGGGCACGGGCTGCATGGCGCGGTCCAGCTCCTCGCAGCGCGCCACCAGCGCGTACATGGCGCGGATGCTGAGGTCGGCCGCTTCGCCCAGGCTCTCCACGCCGTCGCGGTAGGTCTGGATGCAGCCGACGCTGAGCGCCGTCAGCGCCTGCAGCCCGCAGTGCACGTTCCGCAGCAGATCGTCCACCTGCGCCGCCACCTGCCCGGCTAGGGCCACCACGTCCTGCAGCGCCCCGGGGTCGATGGCGGGGATCGAGGATCCRCCGCCCCCGGCCGGAGGCTCGCCCCGCGGGGCGCCGCTCAGCCGGATCCGCCGCTCCAGGTTGTTGGCTACGAACTGGGTTAGGCGCCCCTCGCGCAGCACCGTCCCCTCCAGTTCCAGGGCGCTCGCCAACGTCGCCCGACGCCCCTCCGGTAGCTGCCGCCCCGCCGCCGCCGCCCCTTCGCCRGCAGCCAGGCTGAGAGCCTCCAAGCTCCGCTCGTCCCGCCCCCGCCCCTCCGGCGGCGCGGCAGCCGGGCCCGGCTCCTCCATGGCGAGCGACGCGTGCCCGCCTGCCGCCACCGCCCACCGGGGGGCGCGCCGACGCCTGTTTACGTCTCTCACGATTGGCTGCGGGCAGCGCGGGGGCGCGGCTTCGGCTGCTCGTGCGGCTCCCGATTGGCCGGCGGAGCGCCGCCCGCCCGCTGCGCACTGCAAGCCCGTGACTCGGAGACAGGGGGCGTGCCCACCCGGATTGGGCGGCTCGAGGGAGGCGTGGCCCGGAGTGTTTTTGTCGCTTCCGATTGGTCGGAGCGAGGACAGAGAGGCCGCCGCTCTGCCGCGATTGGCGGCGCGCGGCGGGGAGGGACGGCACTGGCGCCGTCAGCGCACGGCGGTTGGCGCGGGGGCGGAAGTGGGCGGACCCCGTCCGGGTAACAACACCGGGGCGCCGCTGGCAGCTCCCCTCACTCCCCCGCCATGTTCTCCTAGCGGCGGCTCTGSTTGCGCCACTACTTCCACAGCCCGTCACAAAGCCCGGGCAGACCCTCCCCAGCAACCCGACCCCCTCTTCCCGGCACAACTCTGGGTACCCACGTCCCACCATGGTCACCACCACGGCGCCGCCGCCCTTCCTGGCTCGGATCTCGGCGGGCACCGAAGACCCGCGGCGGCTGCCGCCCTCCGCCCTGCTCCAGCGCCTCAGGCGCGGGGACAGCAACTGCGAGAACCAGCCCAGYTGCTGCCTGGCGGGCCCGGGGGGCAGCGCTCGCCCCGCGCTGAAGAGGGTGCGGCGGAGGAAGGGAAAGATCCGRCCCGGCCCCGCGGGGCTCCTGCCTAGCCGCTACCAGCAGTACCAGCAGCACCGTGCCGGCCTGGGGAGAAGAACCCCGCTGGCAACCGACCTTGTGACAGACGCTCCCCCGGAGGAGCCCCCGGCGCCCGCCCCTTCGAGACCCGCGCCCGGCAAACCCCTCAGGAAGGAGGTAAAGAGAGGGCTGTACTACTTCTCTACACTTCTCTGTCCTTCCTCAGCCCTCTCCCGGTGCCCGGTGAGCCGGGCGGCCGCTTTCCCTTTCTTTCGGGGTGGAGGAGCGGGCTGGGGGGGGTGAGACAGTGAGCGGGGCGCCCCCTCAGTGCGGTGCGGGGGGGACCGGGGGAGGGGGGAGCGGCAGAGTTTCCGTTACGCTCGGACGGGGCGGGGCGGGGCCGGGGAGTGAAGGGCGGGCTGCGATTGGCTGCCCGGCGCCCACCAATGGGCGCGCGGCGCTGCGCCCCAGCAACAAGCCGGATTTAGCCCTGCCGCTGGCCGCGCGCCAGCCCCGCCCCGCGCTGCCCGGAGGCGGGACGTGCGCGCTGCGCAGCGCCCCATGGCGGCCGCGGGACGCTCCGCGCTTTCGGGCCGCCCGTGCCCGCCCAGCGGTGCATGAGCTGTGGGATAAGCGAAGAGCAGCGGGGAAAGGGTTTCTCCGTACCCTTCCCCCTGTTGTAGGTGGTCCCCGGCGCCTCACTGAGTGTCGGGAGCGGTGAGGGAACGCGGAAGAGACGTGGTTGACGTGAGTCTTCTTTGTCTCCGCAGTTCTTAAAAAACAAGATGGGAAAGACAGAGAAGGCGGCCGTCCCCTACGGCCAGCCCGTTCACAGCTTACACCTGTGTGAACAACCAAAGATTAACAGGCAGAAGAGTAAGTGTAACACGCCAGTGACGAAGATCGCCTCGGCGAAAAAGATAGAGAACTTTTGGCAGGATTCTGTGTCGCCGGAGATAGTTCAGAAGCAGGAGAAAAAGCCACTTAAAAACACAGAGAACTTCAGAAATGCCAAGTCCAAGAAACCTATCACCCTAAATGAAGTGAGCCAAAAAGAAAATTACGCTGGGGCAAAGTTTAGTGACCCACCATCTCCCAGTGTCCTTCCAAAGCCTCCCAGCCACTGGGTTGGTGGCACAGCTGAACTGTCTGACCAAAACAGGGAGTTGATGGCAGTCCATTTGAAAACTCTCCTTAAAGTTCAAGCATAGTTTCCAAAATCCCTTGAGTAATTGGCAAAGAAAACTCCATCCACAAAACTTAAACATGCCTTGTTGCAACAAAAATCGCAAAAGACTGTCAAGTCTTACAATCACATAAAAAAAAATTCCTTGTATTATATTTTTTATGGTTGTGTAAATAGTGTACATCTTGTATTATGTGTATATTCTTGTTCATACTTTGAGAGGTACATTTTAGTTTTGTTATGAAAGGATGTATTTTGCACTGCCTGATTGGTAGATGTCTTGTATATAAAATATGGACAATTCAACGTGTGTGCTTGACACATGAAGACTTGACTTGCTTTGCACAAGGTAATGAAAATTTTGGAAGGAGAGTACAGCTTTCTGATAAAGGTTCCAGATCAAATGTGAATGTTTTGTTCATGCACTACTGACAATAGTTTTACATTCTGTCTCCCAATCAAGTATTAACATGGAATTTTCATACAAATGTGAAGTTCTGCCCTCTGCTCTGGAAACTATCTGGAATTCCTGTTCATCTGTTTTTAAAATTAACTGGAATTTGACTAAAATTCCAACCCACCAATTTGAGCACTGCTGATTTCTTTAAACA
>NW_026623786.1:444009-445978 GCF_030028575.1 Malurus melanocephalus | reverse complement strand
TTCCCGATCCCATCCCAGCTCGCTTTCTCTGCGCTCCAGCGCTGCTCTCTGCTGGCCAAAGGCGCTGCCGTGGCAGCTCCGCTCCGCTTCCCTTCGCTTCCCTTGGCTGGGGGAGGCAGCGAGAGCCGGGGCTGCCCTGGCCCGGGGCTTTGGCTGCCACAGCGATTCTCGTGTCCCACAGGAGCGGGACAGCGCTGGGACAAAGCCCCGTGCGGGGACAGTCCCCGGCAGCCGCTGCGGGAGGGAGCCAAAGCGGATTTATCCGAGTGACAATTGTCACCGTGTGACAAAGTGCCGRGRGCTGTGCTTTGCCTCCCTCACATCTGCAGGACACAAATGCTCCAACCCTCCTTGCCTGCCTTGAGAGCTTTGCTCAATTGTCCTCAGAGTCTTTGTCCCATCCTTGCTCCCAGCACGACTGGCAGCTCATCTCTGACTTCCAGATGGATTTGTGCTCCATTGAACCCACTTCCTCCAACAGCCCCCACTAACTATTTTTGTTTTCAATATTTTAGTTTTTCAGTGGTGCCCTGAGGCGAGGCAGGAGCCCTCAGASCTTTCTCACAGCCTCACAGGAGCCACTGCCAGCTGCTGTCAGTGGCATGGGCACACTTGGTCTGGTCACTGATTGATGTCTTGTTGTCTTTTCAATCAACTCAGGCCTTTAATGAATTCTGCACCTCCCAAGAAAACTCTCCTAATTGCTGAACTCAGGCATTTCAGTCTGGGATTTCAGTGTTCCTCATTTTTCCTGAYCATCCCCCGGATGAGGTACCACACAAGCCAAGTCCAGCAGAAGAGGAGATTTCCATGTCAAATTTCCATTTGTCTCTGATTTCATCATGACAAGAGTCCTGTGATTCCTGCTCTTCCCAGGGAATCTGTCTGCAGCCATTCCCTGTGCAGTGATGGGTTTTGCAGCACCAAGTTCCATTTCCTTGTGTCTGGTTCCCTTTCCATGACCAGAATTTCACTCTGCCATTCTATTCTCAGTCAAAATGTCATTCYTTAAATCCCCTGCTCCATGTACCTGAAATGTGTCCCCTGCAGAGAAAGAGTACTGAGCTTTCCTGGCAATGGTTTTTGACCAAAGGAAGAGGTTGCAGAGCCTGCAAATATCCTGAGGCAACTGAAACTTAAATTTGTCTTTTCCACAGCATCTGCTCCACACCTCTGGTGCTAAATTGAGGACCAAAGTGGTTGAGGGAACCACTGAATTACTTCTGCYTCCCACTACCATTCATCCTTTCTCTGGTCACAGACACAAGTTAAATAAGCCTCTTGTCCAAATGAAACCTTTTCCTCTGAATGTTTGGTCACAAAATTCACACATCTTGGGCAAAACAAGGTTTTTGTGGCACTGGAGTTTTTTTCCTCAGGCTTGGACCTCTGTAGATCTTTTGGGTCCATCCAAACATTTTGAAAACACTGATGAGTTTAACATTTGTCCCTGGTCAGAAGAGACTTGTGCTCAGACACAGAAATCTTTGAGAAGACTTTCAAATATGGGAAAAAGTGAGTTTCAAGTGAGACAAAAAAAAAGGTTGTTTATTCAGTCAGATCTTCAGTGGGTGAAAAGCTCCCTTGAAATCCTTGTAATGTTCAGATTTATGGTAAAATCCAYAGAAAAAAACATGGAAGCTGCTGCCAGGGCTGTCTGTACAGGTGCACTGGCAGCTGCTCAGATCTGAGAGTGGGCACTGCTGGGATTAATGATGTCAAATGAAAAAAAAAGCACAGGCACAGGCCAAAAAAAGCCTTGATCCAGCACCTCAGCACCTCTGCATGTGCAGAGCTTGGGTCAGCTCACAGGGCTTGCTGTGCTCACTGCTCCGTTCCCAACAGAGCTGCAAACATGATGAGAATTCACAAAAGGATTCATCCTGTTGCACTTTAACAGGGAGTGAAATCAGGAGTTATTTGCTTTTCCTACTTAAAATAAAAAATAAAAAAAAAATAAAAAAAAAAA
>NW_026623786.1:441179-443959 GCF_030028575.1 Malurus melanocephalus | reverse complement strand
ATGAGTAATGATTTTTGGCATTTGTAATGAAGTCAAACTACTGGTTGCTTCTCCATCTAGAAAAGWGTAATTTCCACTGAAGAAGTGCAGGGAGGGACCAGCATTTTGACAAAAAGCAGCTCATCTTCATCATTAACCCTCTCTGGCTTTCCAGCTCACCTCCACACCTCCTTTCTTTACCACACATGTAAGAGGTGCCAAATTCTCATTTTTCAGCTGATGCCAAGACTAACAAGCCTGTGGCATAAGGAAGGCTGGAGTTTCTGATTCCCAGCCCCTCRTGTTTATTTTCAGCTCTGAAATCAGATAAATAATAAAAATCAAAACCAACCAGGCAGGCAACACAGAACCTGCTGAAAAATAGCTCCTGTGTACTTTGGGMTTTCTTCCACAGGGAGCTTCTTCTAACTAATAAATAGCAATAACAATATAAATAAAGACATGGAGGGAGTAAACGAGTGGCTAACTGTTTTTAGAGTTTTGTCATCTGGGTGGTGAGGAAAACCTCACATTTTCACATCACATTCCCAAAGAGTCAACCTAAAGGCAGGTGCTGGGCTCTCTTTCCCAATGTCTCTTGTACCTACACCAGTTTCTATCAAGCAGAAAGGGTGYYACCCCTCCTGCTTTTTWAAAAAAAAATTATTTCAACCCATTCAGCAGCACGATGAAASCTTCTGAATTCCCTGTAAATTACAGTAATGGTAAAACAAAAATAATTTGGGATGCATCTATCTGAAAACTTGACATTTTCATTCTGCATTTTAGACAGCAACTGGCAATTCCTGGGAGTTGTTGCCCTTTTAAATGACACCGTCTTTGGATAACAAAGAACCAGTTTTCAGTAGTTCAAAAATAAGAAAGGACATTAAAAATTTGCATTTTTATTATCAAACTTGCACAGGCAAGGAAAGGATTATCCTCGGCAACAAATTKGCCCAAAGCAAGGATAAAACAATTTTAAAATGAATAAACAAGCATTTGCAAAGTTCCAAGAGAAAATATGCTTTTTCATAGATAGCTACTCAGGTTAGTCCATTGTAACACAAAAATACTATTGATCACATTGTCAAAAAAAAAAAAAAGTCATAATACAAATATATCAAGAAGCTTCATTTTTATATTCTTCCAATTTTCTGAGATGAGAGAGTGAATCTTTTGATCTTATTTATATCTTATTTATATCTTATTTATAGTTTGGCAGTGTTTGTAGTGCCTTGGGGTCATAAGACCGCAGCAGGATACAAACATTTATTTTAAGCTATCTTTCTTTTAAGAATTTACAGAGTGCCCAGAAATGTCTGGTTGCCTTTTTTTCATTGCAGAATAATAGTGACATCTGTAGAGTGGCTAGACCAGAGCTCTAATGAATCACTGGGCCTGAGTTTCATTATAGAAAAAAAAACCTCAGAGATATTTTTATGACTTAGAGGACAATCTGAAGTAGCCCAGAGGTAATGCTTTTATATACTCTATTTAATCTTTGAGACTTGACCTAAAAGCTCCTTTAGAAAAAAAAGGTTATTTAAAATAATTTGTTTTTTAAGTTATGTCCACAAACTGTRACTTTGTCACAGGCATTGCCAAAGTGAATACTGTTAGCATTCTCATGCTAAATATTTTGTAAAATGGCATCAAMCCTGATTTTAATACTAGCATTTGAGTGTCTCTATTAAAATGAAACCCTAAAGTGAAAAAAATAATGTCCACAAGCTTTGAAGTGATGAATGAATTAATTAATTTGGGAAATTTGGGAATTTGGATAAATTTGGGAATSAAGACAGTAGACATAAACCAACTTTTTTCAAAATTTGAAGTCAGTGTTTTGGGAAAAGGTAAATTTTTAGCTGCTAAAATTACACATATAGATATTATGAAAACMAAGTTTCAGACACTGTCAGCTTTTAAGGAGCGAATGACTGAATGTCACAGAAATGAGAGCAGTAGAGGTGTGTCAAGATTAATTGCAAAAGATTCCTTACATATTTTTAGTTTGGGAGTTTTTGAATCCTGAATCCCCTGTTTTGGGATTATCTCCCATCAGAACATCTTTTCTGTAAAGTGCTGGTGGAGGATCCAAGCTTCAGGGAGCTGGCATTCCCATCCAGGTTGGGAAAACTCTTTCCCATTTGAAAGGAAATTATCACATTTGAAGGAAATCATCGTGAGCAATCACGAGGAATTTGCTGTCCCTGATCAAAAGTGTTTCTCGAGGCCAGGCATGGTTTGCTGCCCTACTTTGGTCAAGGATTTATTCAGGCTGGGGAGACCTCAGCAATGTGCAGCTGATGATGAATTTGATTGTCACCAGCACAGCTCTGAGCACAGGGCTCATCCAGGAGGCACAGAAAAGGGAACTCAGTGCCATTTCTTGCTTCTGCTGCTAAGAGAGAGAGGGATGAAGAAAATCAAACCCCAGAAATGCAAAAGGCTTTGTCCAGCCAAAGCTTGGGCTGTCCAGCAGAGGAGTGGGTGAACTGCAGAGCCAAGGAGTGAAACTGCCTGCAAGTACCCCATGGGCTAGAAAGAAAAGAAAAAGAAAAAGAAAAAGGAAAAGGAAAAGGAAAAGAAAAAGAAAAAGGGAAAGGGAAAGGGAAAGGAAAAGGAAAAGGAAAAGGAAAAGGAAAAGGAAAAGGAAAAGGAAAAGGAAAAGGGAAAGGGAAAGGGAAAGGGAAAGGGAAAGGGAAAGGAAAAGGAAAAGGAAAAGGAAAAGGAAAAGGAAAAGGAAAAGGAAAAGGAAAAGGAAAAGGAAAAGGAAAAGGAAAAGGAAAAGGAAAAGG
>NW_026623786.1:431727-441099 GCF_030028575.1 Malurus melanocephalus | reverse complement strand
GAAAAGAAAAGAAAAGAAAAGAAAAGAAAAGAAAAGAAAAGAAAAGAAAAGAAAAGAAAAGAAAAGAAAAGAAAAGAAAAGAAAAGAAAAGAAAAAAGAAAAGAAATCCCTTGAAATGGGATGGAGACCCTTCCCCACCGTTTTGTGACTTCCAGTTTTGGGATCTGTAACAGAATCTTTTATGCCAGAGGGTGAGCTGTAGATAAAAATGAGGAATAGTGCAAGAACTGCTGCAAATTATAAAGAATTACATGTTCTCACAACAAGCACAGATGAAATATTTTTGCCAGGGATTATTTCAACAATAAGGAAAAAAAAAAAGAAATATCATATTTTAATGAAAATACTTGAAAGGAGGAAGCATGAAATCTAGTCTAATCTGCAGTAATTTGTTAAAGATTTGGATTAATTTCAAGTGTATGAACCTGTATGTTCCCTTGATAAAGCTAGTCAATATAATTTCTCTTTTTTTCTTTCTCATTCACCTCTGAATGAGAATTGTGTGATTGTTTGCAGGCAAGGAGAGGTAGATTGTTTACTCACTGGCTCAGATGAGAATTTGGCTTCCTCTTGAAATTCAAGGAGAAAAATATAATGCTGCTCTTGGGAAAATATTATCATAAATCAAAACTTATTTTTCAAGTAGTGATTTTCAGGGCTCTTTTCACTGAAAATCTTGGGTTTCTCAAGAAGCAATGCTTATACAAGCAATGATGTTTTAAACAAAGGGTCTTTAACAGTGCTGTGTAAATTCTCCAGCTATTATTCATCCTATTAAAAATCATTTGGAATTTATAAAACCTCCGTCTCTCCCGGCTGGCACAGTTTCCTTATTACAAATTATTTCCCTGCCAAAAATGGTTTGTTTCTGTCTGATGATCTGAAGCAGTTCCTTTGTAAAATGAAAAGAATTTAATTATTTATTTATTAAGGCAACTCACAAGAGTGAGTTAAGGTAAGAAGAGGAAAAAGAAGCAGGCCACTGGTTTCATGTGAGACTTCAAAATATGAAGCACATWGTTTTAATAACCAGACCCTTGGAGTTTGATCAAGTTGATACTATTTACACATGAAGATCTGATTAAATCTTTTAATTTTRGAGAAAATTTATTGGTTGATTTCCCAAAAACAAACCAGGGAGCAGGAGTCCTTCCTGACAGCAATGTCATTTGGGGAATACAAACCTGGCTGCAGGTAAATATTCACAGCTCAAAGTTACAATCAGACTGCAGTCATGTTTAACCAGAAATGTCATATTAAATATAATAAATTAGATATAAAGGTGTGTGTTACCTCCCTGATTTTGTTTGTTTATGTGTGTGGCTTTGTGTCTGCGTAGTGCCAAGTGAAGTTTGATGGTGACACAGTGTGGGCTCTCTCCAAAGTTTGAATGCCTCCCAAACCGCAGCAAAATCCTGCATTTTCCAGCAGTCTGGCATCCCCCACAAAATTGTTATCAAAGATGACCTGCTGCTAATTAATGTGTCCTTCTGAACCACAGCCTCACAGCGAGAACCCCAGGAGCTCAGGTTTTTGGAGCTGAAACCATCCTGCAGACAGCACTGAGATTCAGCCAACATTAAAAACAAAGGTGAAGTGTGGGATTTATATTTCACATCACTGCCATCTCCTGTAACACAGGAATCAAAGAGCAGAAACTGTGAGTGGACAGATAATTCCAGAGCACCAAGAAGGTACTGTGGCCCAAACTGATCACTGACACAGTGATTATTTTAGAGAAATCTAAAATACATGGCATAACTGAACCAAAGCTAAGGTTCTAACTCTACACTGTTTTTCTGATTAAGCTCTGGCTTCCTTTTTTTCCCCATTGTTCTGTAATCCATTCTTACACTAGTCCTGTTAATTGTTTTTACATCTTTTGTATTTTCTGAGTCTGCACAGAGCGCCATAAACTCAGGGAACACCAACAGAATTTTTGAAAGAGACAGTAGGATATTTATATATCCTGGTGAYACCCAAAAGGGCCTCTAAGGTTCATGGGCTCATTCCACTGGGCGTTCAGCAAATAAAAATGAGACCAGTTATTTCCTTAAAGGTTTGCACTCTCAGACATCTGGGGGTTGGAATGAACTGATAAGCCAATTCCCATTTTCTTCAGTTTCAAAACAATTTGGCAGCTGCCTACTTCTCCTTCTATTTTTTAGAGATTAGAATCACCAAGAAATGAAGCGGATACTTAATTAAGGTATTTCCTTTTTTACGTCATTTTCTGCTCCCAACCTCTTTCTACATCTGTCTTCACTGCATAATAATCCTCATTCTCTGATGTTTTTTTCACCTTTCTGGCACACAAAAACTCCTTTCATCCAGGCTTTRTGGTGTGGTGTCTTTCTAATTCTTTTCTCAGTGCAGTAATGCCAATGAGAGTTCCACTGCAGTTCACAAAATTATCTGTTTTGATCCTGTGTTCAGCTATAAGTATTTTAATAACACACAGAAGGTCCCACAATRAGGGTGACAGATTTCTGCTGTCTGGGAAATACTTCTGTTTGAAAACCTGGAATTACAGCAAAAATTGTCAGATCAGGTAAAATGAAACAGCTCCTATTAGGATAAATCTGACTTCTGTGCTTGATTGTTATTGAAACAATTGAATCATTTAACCCAGCCTCAAAAGATTTCCTGCCATRCTGGCACATCATGGAAAGCTGACAGAGCTGTTATTTTCTCCACCTTGTTCTAAATACACTGCAAACCAAAAATACTCCACAAATGCCCTTCCTTCAGCATGCTCTCCACAAAACCAATCCACCTGGAGTGTTTAAATTGCTGTCAATAGGAAAAAACGAGGATGAGCTGAAAAACACCGAGGGACCACAACCAGAGGGAGCTTCTTCTCTCTTGTGGGTACACACAAGTGAGAAACTGTAGTAGCAGCCCGTAATAATTGTCACTTCTGATTACCATGGGAACCAAACAGAGTCTGCTGTGCAGAAAACAGATCAGCAGTGACTCACCAGCTCTCGGATTGTGGAGAATTGCTAGACTTGTGTGGGTGACRGGGAATAGTGATGCTGTTTCAGCCACAGTCCCATCTCTGCTAGACGTGTAGGATGGCAACAAGTAAATCTGCACTTTGTCTTCRTGTTCATTAGAGACGATTTCATCTTTATGGTTTGCTGCTGCTTCAGCCTTGTGTGGACCCTTTGCTATAAGAGGATTTCACTTTTAGGGAACAAAGTCCTGACTGAGCATACAGTGGCCTTTATCAGGTCTTCTGCAACCCTCTCAGTGATAAGATATTGTCCTTGGGCAGCAGAGGTTTAGAGGTGTCTCATCCTCTAAACTGCACCAGATGTGGATGGTACATAAATATGGGCAGTATTTCCATATTATTACCCAGACACTGAGGAATTGGGTCCTTAGAACAAAGCTTCAGGTCCAGCATTAAGAAGAAATTAAAATAATTGCTCTGTGTCATTAGCACAATTCAAAACAGAGGCTGTCTTTGAGGTGCAAGAGTTTGTATGTGACCAAGATTTGCAATCCAAGMTATTCTGAGTGTTTTTCAGCTGGTCACAAACTGTGATTTCAATCCTACACTRTCATACTCCAGAACTTCTCAAGATTCACAAATTCGAGGATAATATTTCTGGGCTGTCAAAGAATCTCAGAACAGAGMTTCTGAGATTATAAAGCCCAAATCCATGCTTGGCTGAGCTATTTTCACTGGCTCYTCAGCTCTGGCTGGAGAAACAGTAACCACTGCAATGAAAATGATATTTCGGCCCCAACACTTCAATGTTTATTCTTCACAAATGGTAATTCAAGATGTTTAGACAAAACCAATGTATATTCCTTAATAACAACTRTCATTCAGTGGCTCCTTGTGTTCTGTTCTCAGTTCTCACACTGAACCATCATTTGGGAGCCTAAAAATGCTCCGAGGACACCGTCACATGCACAGCTGGCAGCTGGCATAGAGGGATCCTTTTCCATTCCTCCTCCTAACAGAAATATCCATAGATTGTAAGTTTTGAAAGAGCAGATACACTCATTTCTCCACGAAATATCATGTGCTTTTATTAACGAAGGCTGCTCACCATAGAGGAATTTTCATGAGCAGAAAATCAGTTCCCTACGTGGAATTTGGCCAAGACAGAATGCAGCGTCCCGTCACACAGTTTCTGATTTGTGGATCCTTGGGAAAACAAAAGACAGGAGTCTGAAAATTGAAGACAAGAGCATGGCCCCAGCTCTTTAGTTTGATGGGTACAGGCCCACACAGCAGAAATAAATGTATGTCTGTTTTAGATGTCCCAGTCTACGATGCTGAACATCTGCCACTTGGTCAGCAAACTTTTGAGATTAAACGATGCAGAGGAACAAAAATATTAAGAAACCACCTCCCACACACATTCAGAGGATGAAACATTAAAAGACCAATTCTGCAAAATCCTCCAAGCTTCTCTTCAGCTCAGCACAGGAAAAACAAGCAATGATACAAACCCAGAAAGGAACCCTTTGCCACCACCAACCACGAGGAGCTGCTCATCAACAACCACCTCTTTCCTCCCTCATCGCACACATGGCAGGAGCAGAACAAGTGCTGTTCAACTGTGACCCTGTCCACCTTTTTGATGACTTTTCCCAGCATTTGAAGCAGTGGATAAACAGCTGGGTTGGTTTCTGGCATCTGCTGTTGGCTTTTTGAGCACTGATGTGTCCTGGGACGACGGGCGTGTTTKGTGCTTTGGGAAAGGCAGTCGTGATTGGGTCAGGCATGGTTCTAATTGCCTTGCACTGAATAAATTCGTGCCAGGCAAACCTTTCAGGCCATTTGTGGAAGATGTGAAGTGGGAACTGCACCCCCATGGCACGGCAAGCAGGCGGGGAGCAAACCTGTGTGTTTATCACTCTACGCTACTCGAGTTCTCACCAGCCTGACTTGCAGGAACAACTCTGCAGATAAAATCCACATTCACACATTCATTCATTCATTCATTCATTCATTCATTCATTCATTCATTCAGAGAGATATTTTAACACCACATCTTAATCTTCAAGCTTATTTCGTCTCGGTTTGAGGTCGGTGGTCAAGAGTGAGATGGATGTTTGTCTTCAAGAGATGCAAGCCTGAAATCGCTGATAACCCAAGGAGCAGATGTCTAGAGAACAGCAATAAATAATGTCACAAATGATTAAAAGAGGAAAAGCAAGGAATATTTTTAAATATCTCTTTTTGCAAGCCTCACATCAAACTGCCACTCTTTAAAAGTCAAAGCTGCACGTTACTGGAAATCCTGGTCAATGGTAGTTCATTGCTGATAACAGGTATCAGTGAAAAGGGCAGGAATTCCATGGCTCACACTGGTTTATTTCTTCATTTCCAAATTTTCTGGTTCAATTTTTTTAAAATATATTTTAAAAATGTTTATTAACATACAGTAATATACTAACATAGTGCAGATTGGGGGGTTTTGTTTATTTGTTTATTTAAAGTGTATGGCATATCAAGTCCYATTAAAAAGAGTTTGACTAAAGAATTATGCAAAAGGCTTTAATAATTTAAATACTCATCCAGCCATATGTAAATGTACAATCTGTCTTATGTTCTACGTGGAACTTACAATTGCTAGTAACTTAACGAATTTTAAAACCTCAGCAATTTGCTAAATAACAACATTCTGTTTCAATTTGCCATACTGGAGATGTTTACAGATGAGTCAGGGATAAAAAAAACTCCAACAGTGGTCAAAAATCCTCTGCAGGTCAGGAGGATGCACCCCTGGAGTTTACTCCCACTATCTCTGAAAATGCTATGACTTCATCCTTATGCAAGGACATGTTATTATTATTATTATTATTATTACATGGGATGGAACACAAAATAGTTAATTTCATTAATATTTTTCTATATGTAATGCTTTATAAAAGAAATATAGCTGAAGAATAATATAAACAGACACGTGAACAATATGATGAAGTACACTGTTCTTATTTAAATCAATTTCCTTGAGCAATATCTTTTTCCAAGGTGAAAATTAAACACTAATATTTGTCTCATGGTATAAAAGTGGCTGTAATAATTATAAAGAACCTTATGACCTTACACTTGTTTCATCCTATTCTTCAGTTTTCACAGCAAAAATATTAAAATTTGCAATATTCCCCAAAAGATGMAAACTTGTCAAATATATTACTCTGAAGTAAAATAACAATTAATTTAYAGGAACCTACCATAGAAACTATTGAGTGGACAGTAGTGATGGTTTTCTATATAAAATCTATCAAAAATTGTTGGAGAAAATATATGAAGCGTAGCTGACAGCTGATGGAATCTGCAATATGGCCACAGAGAAATAAATTGCAGATCATCAAAGTTTGCTCTTGTGCAGGAGCATCCACCGTGAGTTCACTGATTTCATCTTTCACTGGAGAGCAGCAGGAGGTTTCCATATTACCAATTTCCTATCCTAGGAAATTTCCTGAATCAGGAAAATRATTCAGCGCCGTACTTGAAGCTTTACCCGTAGTTGGAACTTGCAACAGTTGGGATTTTTTAAATTTTTTTTTGGTGCTCTGATCTCTCTCACTCTCTGGAAGGCTGTGGAAATATCAGAATCTTCGGCACAAAGACAGCTCTCTCTTAAGCACTGGCAACTGGTCTCAGTAGACTGTACAAAAAAAAAAAAAAAGAAAAGAAAGGAACCAATTTAGGTAGGCTGGTTAAGCAGTATTGGAAAAGAGTACAGGAACATTTTATGCATAAACCAGAGAATTAGGTGGTCAGTAGAAGCTGAGGGGTTTGTTGTCTGTGAGCTGCAGACACACATGCACATCAAATTGGGGAGCTCAGAGGATCCTTAGCAGATCTAAAACTGCTCATCTGCGTAAGACTCGAGTCAGCAGCCAAGCTCTGATCTTGCATGGATGGAGGCATGGATGGATCTTCTCTGAAAGTTAAATAGCTTTCAGCTATTTTAAAYAGCAAAAAAAGCCAAGTGATTGATTCTACCCAGCCTCAGGCATTCAGCTAAAGCACCTAGAGCAGGGCCTAAGCAGCCAAGACTCTGTTCAGGTGTCAAATCACAAACCACAGGGGGAAAGCTGCAGCCTCAGGAGGTGCTCGAGCTTTGCCCTRCTCAAGGGCGATGGATTTTCCAGCTTAGACATCACCCAAATTACTGAAATGAGCTGAAATTGCAGACCAGATGAAGGTGTCCCTGTTTAACACTGCACCTAGAACAGTCCGTGGGGCTTTAACCACTCAGAAAATAAAGACACTYATTATTATATGAGTTCTGCTCTACGAGGCCTCCATCCAGCACTGGGACCAGGCAAAATTGTTTRTGGCCCTTCACCTAAATTAGGAAAGGGTTCTGCTTCCTATGGAGATTGCTGGCAGCTTTAGAATTTTCAGTTCCCCACTGGCTAGACATYAAAACATTTCCCTATCAAAATTTGTCAATGTTTATTCAGTTCAAGTACTGACGGGAAACTTAATTTGTTTTATTTTTTCTGCAGACATGAACTTATTAAGGACTCTTTTTTTTTTTTTTTTCAGCTAGTTACTTAGCCAAAACTCTTTAGTCAGGAATAGAGCCTATAAATCTTCAAAGTCCTATTTTAGCTGGTGGAAAATGGAGCCCCCACAGACACTCCCATGGCAAAGGGAGAGCTCCAATATATTACACACCATGACCCTCCCAAAACTGGAGATGCTTCCCAATTGCAAAATCCTCATTCCTGGAAAGATCTTTGTCCCTGCAGGTGCTGATCTAAGCACTGCTGGTGTCCTTCACCTCTCACAGGAGGTCTCAGCACCACTGACAGCACTGGATTTTTATTTGCTGCCACATGAATTAATTCAGAGTTTCTTTGGTTTTCAATTCTCACCAAGAGGATGGCTTTACCACTGTCTGATTTATATCTGCACCCCCTAAGAACTGGTCCCTGGTCCAGCCTTTAGAAGTTATGATGGAGCTGGAAATGTATTTGGTGGGATTTGGTGGAACTTAGAGAATTCCAGAGAGCATYGCTRCCTTTTTCTGTCCAACAAACACAWGCCAAACACACAAGGTTGATCAAARCATACTGTACCTCCAGCTGTTTGCATCTTGATGTCTTTATTTCCTTCTAATCTTAATTAGAAAACAAAAGACAAAGATGGTTAAAATACGAAAAAAGCAACTATGTTAGTACTCTTCCAAAATCAGCTACTTTTATTTTGCCTAATAGTGTTAGTGGTTTTTATTTTCTTGTTTTGTAGCAAATTTTGGAAGCACCAGTCAGTGACTAAGCCCTGTGCTGTACATATGTGACAGCAGCATATTTTTGTGTTAAATCAAAAGAATATTACATTATTTCATAATTACATGTTTAYGACTTATCTATTAAATAGCTATAAAACTAATGTTTTTTTGGGTTTTTTTTCCCCCACTGCTCAAAAACATAACATAGAAAAGAAACAGCTTCTGCTGGTTTTCACGTTTGAACAGAAATAAACCTGAAAGCAAGCGYTTACTGACTGTTATTACTGGAATCCACCACAATGCAAGTAAATACCTTCAAAACTAAAAATAGAGCCGGGGCTCTGCAAGTGCATCTCTCACAGCCTCTCAGCCCTAACAGGGTTTTGTTTCCTTCAATTCACAGAGCACTCTGAGTGTGAAGAAGCTCTTCAGAGGATCACGCTCCTACACTGTCAGTGTCTGCTCTGGGATCCTCCTGCACCAGCGTGGTGAATTTTAAATAAACGGGAACAATCCCGAGTATAAACAGCCCTGCTCCTGGGAAATAATGACTGATTTTTAAAGGACACACATCCTGCTGGAGGGGGAATGAACCCCAGAGAACAGGAGAAAGGCCACCCCCAGGTTGGCAGTACCTTTGGGTGCAGTTTTGGTCTGGCTGGGAGCCATGGCAGCGGCGTCCGACGGCAGACCCACGTACACCCCGCCGTAATTCCTGGGGAAAAAAATGGTCAAAGCCACCTCAGAGCTGAGCTGGCACAATTCTCACTGTGCCACTGTGATTCTGGTCCTGGAATGATGAGCTAGACACAGTCAGGGTGATAAAAATATGTTTATATTATGCGTTTATTATATATATATATATAATATATATATTATATTATATATATATTATTATATTATAAGGATCCTTAGGTGCAGAATTCATCAGGGGGAAAACACCGAGGATGCAACCCCCACGTGGTGTGTGTACAATTGGTAAAGATTCTGCAAATTAGCATGTCTAATACGACAAAAATCCCCAACAAGAAGCAGCAGTGTCCGACGGCAGACCCACGTACACCCCGCCGTAATTCCTGGGGAAAAAAATGGTTAAAGCCACCTCAGAGCTGAGCTGGCACGATTCTCCCTGTGCCACTGTGATTCTGGTCCT
>NW_026623786.1:428672-431330 GCF_030028575.1 Malurus melanocephalus | reverse complement strand
TTCTGGCACCTTCTAGATTCTCCCCTTTTAGATGAGGACTGAACTTTGCTTATCAAAAATAAGTCTTGAAGARCGAGTTTCAGCCTTGGTTTCTGAGGAGAACYAAGACAGCACGGGAGCTTTGAGCCCCCGGCTTGGAGGTTTTGGGAAAGTTTTGTCTTTTTGCCCAGGAAAATACTGAAGCACAGGCTACAATAATATGCCACAAAGCTACAAACACCCCAACTAAATAATGCACACCAGCTTGGACCTCATTAATCAATAGGACTGGCTTCTCCCTGCTTGGGGTCACACTTGGGGCGAAGTGTCAGTAGAAAGGAGCACAACTGCCTCAGGTACTTCCCAACCCCATCCCCTTCATGGACTTGCAGAGGATGCTTTCTGGTTCCAAAAAAAAAAAAATAAAAAAAAGCAGGGACAGAGGCAGGGAGGTAAGAACCAGGGTCTCTGCTGTGCCTGGAGTTCCTTGAAGAGGCTCCCTTTACCCTGCTCTGCCCCGTCAGGTGCTGAATTAATCACCCTTCCTCCAGCTCCTGGGGTTCTGAGCCRATTTCTAATTTTCTGGATGACAGATTCACACTTCCTTCAGCCTCCAGCCCAGCAGAGATCTCCCACAAGTGCTAATGGCACCTTCTGGGGCAGTGCTGGTGTGAGGACAGAGCCCACCACATCACCCACAGCAGTGAGATAATGTGCAATTTTCACCACAAAGCTCCCAACTCAATACCAGGGTGGGTAGATCCATCAATACTTGACTCTGTGTGAAATTTCCWCCTCTCTTTCTGTTTTCCCTCTGCTTTGTTGGGGTTGGTGGCAGTGARGAGCAGGGGAGGGAGGTGGCAGAGCTCACCTGTTGCAAATGAAGCAAAAGGGCACCTACCTCCTTTTGTCATCGTCTGATATGGATTCTTCTGCTCTGCAACATCAAAAGATAAAAAGAGTGTTAGCAGATTGTTTCTTTCAAGTGCTYCATGGCCCATCTGGAAAAATTCAGGTGCAAGGGAAGAAGGGGACTGTTACTGACCCCAGTTTAATTCAGGTCATCCACAATTCTACAAAATACACAGGTACCAAAAAAAAAAGGCAATTTTCCAATCTAGTGTACAAAAGAAAGGAAGGATTGAGAATAAATGCAGCTTATTTTTTATGATCCCCACCATCTGAAAGTAGATTTGAGAGGAGAAAGGGGTAAATTAACCCCTTCCTGAGTGAGTTCACACTCTGTTCCTCACATGGAAGAACATTAAGGTTCTGCACCCAACAGGAGCAAGCCTGGATTGCTGTTCCCTAAAAAGGGACTGAAAGGGATGGGGTGTTTGTAAGTCAGGATGAAGAGAAAGAAACTTTCACAGCAGCTGTTCCAGGGCCTCTCCATAAAATGAGGCACAGCAGTTCCTGAATTCTGTGCAAACCAAAAGCTGTTATGGATCCCGTGTAAATGGGCAATTGTTGCTCCTGTAACTGAGGTTGATTTCTCCCACTTTTGTACTCTCCAGTGGCGCTGAACTGGAGCAGGGGGTAAAGTAACCAGCACTGATGTGAAGGCAAATGTAAGACAGAAAATAAGAGGGATTTATTCTTACTCCCTCTGCGTACAATGCCTGTGCTGCAGTCTCCCTCTGTCCCAACTTCAGTCTTCACACAAATCATTCACCCACTTTTGGTTAAATATTTGGATTTTGAGCTCTACTTCCATGGCTGGGYATGGATGGGGCAGCAGTTGCACTTYAGCTTGGTCTGCAGCCATTTTMTTTATTTATTCTAAAAGGTTGATGTGCCCACTGTTTGATCATTGGGGCTCTTTGCCTTTACAGGGCCTTGAATTCAATGGGATTTCAGCCTGAAGGGCAGAGAGCTCACAGCAGGACGCAGTCTTAAGCATGAAAAAATGCTCTTAAACCTCCTAGGAGGTGAGCAAATGCCTTAAAAATCCTGCTACAATTTGGAAATATTTTTACATCTGCCTTATTTCTAAGGGGCAGGACATCACCAGCCGTCCTTTCTGCATCAAYGCAGTGGATAAGGGCACACAGGTCCTTTTAACAGCAGAGGTTTGGAGGAAATCTTATTATTCTGCCATTTTGCTGAATTATATTTATGCAGGGCATGGCTGTCTCTGTCTGCATCTTACCACTCGAGAAAGACTGATCAATAAACTCCTCATTGCCTGGCCCTCCTGCCATCCCTTCCTGGAGGAACTGGAGCCATTTCAGAAGATATTTCCCATCCCCTGGGACCCCACAGAGTCACCCAAGTTATCCTACAGTCCTCACACACACAGCCAGAGATTTTTCCCTGAGGATTGTCAAACTGTTCTTTCCTGGTGTGGGTCAGTTCCTCCTGAAGAAAATGGAAAATTATKCACTACCCTGTGTGCATCACTGGGTAGAAATGAGGGAAAAATAAAAATTATACTTTAAGGAAAGGACTCTGGGTGCCCAAAGATCACAAACAGTAATTTCTRTTGAACCAACCAAATGTGTCACAGGATTGATTTTCTCATACAATTAGGAACGTTTTCTATAATCCAGATTAACCATTGTTAAATGAGAAATGAGTCCTTTAAAAGCACCGAAAACTTCATGCACAGCTTGAAGCCTCTCAAATGGAGTTTTAAGAATAATAATCAATATTGTCCAGCAGGAAATTAATGTCAAT
>NW_026623786.1:410170-427017 GCF_030028575.1 Malurus melanocephalus | reverse complement strand
GTAAAAAGCTTCTGTGTCTCTATAATGCTTGTTAATATAGATCTGGTTTGTTCATTTCTATCGAACTAAAATAATTTTTCTGATATTTTTCTTCATTCATTAAACCCATCTGTTAAATATCAGGACGACTGATCAGGGCTTTGGGGTGACCACTGCCATTCCTYGTTAGCAGATCTGTGTTTCCAAGGCCTGACGAGAAGGTTCAACCCTGCTATTACTCACACGGGTTGTTTGGCTGGCTCCACTGCCCTTAATCCGAATGAGTAACAGCTCCAGGACTGACCCTTTCACTTTGTTGAACACTGCACCAGTAATTAATTTTTTTCAAGTTTTCTCAATACTATTCTGAAACATGACAGATGAACTCACACTGATGAGTCGGGTGCTCCCATTTTAACTCCAGCAGCTTCCACACACACAAGCACAGCTTTAAACACATCCCCATCCCTTTAAGCACAGAAACATGCCCACTGCATTCATAATACAACAGGGCGTGCGATTTTGAAATTTAAAACCACTGCTGAGCCAAGAGAAAGATGCAGTTCTAAGCCAGTCCTTAAATCATTAAAATGGAACAATAAAAAGGGCCCTAATATAAATTAAACCAGTGGGTTTGTAAATGCAGGCGTGCTGAGGGCAGTGATGCTGCAGGCTGCAGGCTCCTCGCAAGGTTCTGTAATTTATTTATTTGTTTACTGCCTGGCACTACAAACCCAGTTAAAACAGAGGTAGCACAGATCTCAGGAGTGTCTGGTCAGCCAAGTGACACCTGTGGCTCATTCTCAGCTGGGCTTTGTCACAGCAAGGATGAGCCTGTTGKTAAACCCTTCCCTCCACTTGCTTATCTGACTCGACAGCCCTCATTTCCACACCAGGATTCCTCCATCTAATTAGAGCAGTCATTCTGTAAATAAAACAGAAGAATGTTCCTATTGCATAACGTAACCCTTCCCCGGTCCCTGAGTTGCAAATTCCAGTGACAAATACCAGTTACATGAAATAGAAGGAGGCGAGAGCTTGGGAGGAGCTCTTTACCGTTTCCTTTGATAGAAAAATAAATTTATGGCTGAATAAAGCTGTTCCTGTACATTTCTGGATCAGCAAATAAAAAAAAATGTCACAAAAAAAGACAGTGCACATTCAGAGAAAAACAGGATGGGTAGGGCTGCTCTCTGCTACCCTGTGCCAACCTAATAGATATTATCTTTAATGCATCTAGAGAAGGTGGGTGCTTTGGAAAGGAAGTTGGATGGGTTTCATGCAAAGAGGGGAGGTTTGTCTCGGTGGATCTTTAAATCTCTCATTGGGCCTGGTGGGAATTCATAAAATCACTTCATAAAATCACACAGCCTTTGGGAAAAAGTGCAATGGCACATGATGGGAAAAGCAGCCTGAAGGGACACAGCCACCTGTGCCAGACAAATGTCCCAAAAAAAGCAGGGAGGAGGAATTTCTGCCAGAGAAACAACGAGCAAAGAAATGTGCAGAGAAGTAAACAAGAGGAGGAGTTGTTTTGTGGAGATGAAAGCTGTCACTAAAGACAGTAAACATCTGGTTGTGTTGATTACACGTTAGGAGCTGGATGAATCATGGATGACTAAATCTAGGATCAGGCTAGTAGGACTGGAAATAAGTCCAGGGTTGTGTGTTTAAAAGAGTAGAGCTGGTACTTACACATCTTTAGTAGTCCCTGTAGCACCTAGGGAAAAAAAAAAAAAAATAAACATGTTTACCAGGTAGTGGCACAATCCTCCAAACCAASCAACAGTGCAGTAATCATATTTCTGTGATTCTGTCCTAAACAACACAGAAATAGCAACAGAAATTTGCTCCTGTCAGAGAGCACATTTATCAGGATGGTTCAGTTTATCCTTAATGATTATCCCTGCTACTCCTCAAGTCTGTCACCCTCAGATCTGCGCCAGACTCTCGGAGTGTGAAAATGATGCTGCCATGGACCAGTGCCCAGTGCAGTCACTCAAGGTGGGAACAACACAAGACAAAAGCGAAATTCTTTCTGAATTTCACAYGCTTCACTTTGCTTAGTCTTCTGATGGTTTTGCCTGCCAGAAAGTTGCCACAACAAACCACGCAGCTCCTCCCAAATGCCAGATTATTCTGCCATTTGATGCAGTTGGACAGCAGGTGTAAAATAAAATTTTACACGTGTGTAAAATGCTGTCTCTGCCATATAAATAAAGTTTTATAAAACAACTAGACAGAACTAATACAAACATCAGGGCACAATCCACCCAAAGCCCCAAATTTCTAAGGGGATCAACCACCCCTTAATTCATCTTCCATTTAACAAAAAAACAGAGACAAAAGCTGTCACCTGGCTGCCTGCTATAAGTGACTGATTTTTTTTTTTGGTGACTCAAATATTTCTTGGTGGTTGGAAGTACAAACTCTTTTCTGTTCCTCCCAAGTTACTAATGTTGTGTTGCTCTTGCCAATATATAATTCAGTTGAGTAAACAGTGAATTATCCCTTCTATTAATTACAGAAGCTGGGGCACATATTAGAGAAACCTTTCACTCCTCCTTTCCTCTTAGCACTGAGCTGGAAAAGGTGATCTGGGCTCTCTCTGAAGAAACTTTAGTAGCCAATCCCAGATATTTTTTGAGTTTGGAGGCAGGTTGTTCTTTTTTTCTCCCAGAGTACTTCATTTTTTGAAAAACTTTTATTTTTTCTGCCGCTGAAAAACATCCATAAATAGCAAATACCTTTCATCTCACTTTGATGTGTAACAATATGCCTTCTTACTTTAAACAAGAGAAAGAAATATTCCTGCATAGCTTTCCAGCTCTGAGCAGATTGCTGGAATGGCAGGAAACATCACCCCTGAACATAACAACGTTCCCATTTTTTTTGATTTGACCATCCCTCCTTTTCCCCAGCAAYAACCCAGACTGGACCTGTGTAAGCCTGCACACATTTCAGGGCCAGCAAAATCTCAGTGTGGCCACACACATCAGCAGAAACAGCTCAGCCCTCACTCTCAAACTTTACTCCTCCAGACAGCCTTCAGAGAATTTTTGGCTCTGCAGGCACATCTATAAAGCATTAAATGTAAACCTTTGGAATGAATTGTGTCCAGGTGGAAGGTTGGGGTTGCTGTGTGAGCTCAATCTCGATGTAGGGAGATGTAGGAGATCTTTTGCTACAAGGCTGGTTCATCCAGAGTCAGCTCAGCCTTCAGGGCACCCCCTGTACCTCTACACACATCAGCAACATTTCACACAACATCTGTTTCAAAAAGCCTAGCTGGAGCTGGCAGGATTTTTAATTTTTTTTTTTTCCAGAAGAAACTACTCCTTTGCCATGCCTTTTCTGCACCAGGGCCATGACTTTGTTATTTTCTCAGTCTGAACTCACTTCAATCCAAACCAGATTCTCTAAAAAGGTTCATGGTCCTTTTTGAGGCCTTTGCAGAGACTTTTMTAAGTTGAGGTCTCAGCACCTTGGATCCCTATCTGAAAAATGTGTCTTCTTGCAGGAARAAGAGCAAAATACAGAATTTTTAATACACAAAATGAAACTTTAAGCTGAGTGAGATGAATTGTCACCCTGGAGGTGACACCTGAATTCCAGTCCATCACGGGGCACATTTCAGTGCCACATCCATGTCCAGTGCCTGTCTTCAAGGCATTTTGGGACAAATACAGTCTCTCTCCAGACCATCAGCCTGGGCTTTGTGCAGAGCTGTACAGCCACAAAATCTTTTCCAAAAGTTTGGAAATGCACCACTAACGTCCACATGTGCCTCTGCTGAAAAATCACTGCAGTGTTTTAAAATGCATTGCACACAAACATTGAGTATGACAAAAACAAATTCATTTTTTAAGAGATCATTTTTACCTTTATAATAATTTTTAAAGCACATATTAAAAGAAATTGTTTTCTACTTTTTTATAAGCCCAGCAAACCAGTTTCTCCTCACTTCCACTGATGGGGTTCCATTAATTTCAGTGGGGTTATTTCTCATTTTCACAAGCAAAAGTGAAACAAGGGTTTGGTTCACATTCATTCAAGTGTTAGTAAGGTACCCAAATATAGATCTGAAAGTATTTCCAGTTAGTAAAGGAGTTTTCTTCCTGCAAGGGTTCTGAGCTTGCAAATGAACATCATTTTAGCTGGGTGTGCCATAAAAAAAAGATCTTTGTGTAAAAACTGTGTAAAGGGAGTTGTTCCTTGTTCATTAGGGAGCCAGAACATCCCTTATATCTATAAAATATAGATATTCTTTATCAAGGAACCATCTCAGCTCAYATAGAAGTGTTTATTTATGAAGCCAAATCCATTCACCCTCATCCCATTATTTTGCTGACATATTTGCCTAACTCTTTCATTGAGTTTAGTGAGCAGCACAATTTCACAGCTGCTCAGGTTCTTTCTGTCAGAAGTTCAGCAAAGATTCTTGTTTACAACTGATCCACCAACACTCTGTAGCTGGTTCCATGGCAGCAAGGTTGAGTGCTCTCACAGATACGATGGTTTGCATGGATGACTTGAGAAAAGCCTCACATATTTAAAAAAGTCATCCATTTTTCCCCACTAAATCAACTTGGTCTAGAAAAAGGCAGCACTACAAACCTCGACAGGCTCTTGTTTGCTTGGTTTTCCAAAATCTGCCTAACTTCAGCAACAGATTGAAGAGTTGAAGCCACATCCTTTAAAAACAGGCAGCACTGAATTGTCCTGAATGACTGTTCTGCTCACACCATTTACACATTTACCATTTACACAGCAGGACCATTTTGGTGTTTGAGAGTTGAAGAAGGAGGAGAAAGTGAAGCCTGAAAATAAATGTGGTCCATTCAGACACACATTGCYCTGAGCCCCAGTGATTACAGGAGAAAAATATTCTATCTGGAGCAGTGGAGCTGTGATCCCTCAAAAAACAAACAAACAAAAAAACCCAAAGAAAAAAAACCCCAGAGCATTTAAATAGTCACAAATCAAAAAGAAGAACATATCCCAAAGCATCTTCCACACGGTGAGAGGGGGTTTTGCTTTTTCAGAACAACAGCAGCTTCTCTTGGTGGCACCAGAGGATTTCAGGAAATGCAGGCCTGATGCAAAAGGTTKAAAGACGTTGATAGCCACAGAAAATATTCCTCTATGCTGAGAAATGCATCATGAGTGAAGATGAGAGACAAAAGCTTCAGMAAAACCTAAAAAGCATGAGAAGCAACCACTCACATGAATAAACACAGGGATAAAAAAAATGCCAGTATCTGACTTTAGAGTAGATTATGAACCATCTTCCTAATATTTTCAAATGAACAAAGTCCTATGACACTTTCTTAGACATATTTGAAATTGTTACAAAAAGCAAATAAAACCCCTCAAAAKTAGACATAACATTCATGCAACTGCTAAGATTACAAATGAGTTTTTTTTCCTTTCTGATGTGCTCCAACAATCAGACACACGCTCTAACATAAATGAATTTATTCTGTTTACATCCCGTTGTAACTGAGGAAAGAACTGTATCAATTTGCTTCAAATTGATTCCTTTTTCAGCTCACCAGGCAGGAGTTCTGTACACAGACTTGACCTGATCAATAGAATGGCACGATGACATCCTGAGCATTCCACCAAGCTTGGAGTTAATAAATCTGCTTAAACTTGGGGTGAAAGTTCTCCTTCATCGTGAATTTACTCTATGTGAAGCTTTCCTCAGACTAACAGCTTCTCCATGTATTTAAATTAGGGTTGACTGACAGTTTCCAAAGAGTGCCATAATTTAAGGTGCTGTCATTACTACTACAATAGATACAGAAAGGAGGAGGCAGTTAAAAATTTTTAGCAAAGAATAACTAGAATAAAGGGAAATGCCTTAACTAAAAAAAAAAATAATGTTTGAGAGCATATTTTTAAAATATATATAAAAAAAAAAAGAGCTATTTTTGAGCTTTTAAAACTCCAGGAAATAACATGAAAGAAGGATATGTCAAATGAGATGACAAAACATAAGGAAAACAGCAAGTTGAGAAATAAAAAAAAAATACCTATACTACATAATTAATACACAAAAAAGCTAAGTATTTTAAGAAGGATATATATTTATCAGTTTACTTGAATAACTGGAGCTGCCATTTCTCAGCTGAAGAGTTTTCTGCCACTGTCTGGTACTCTGGAAAGAACATCTGAATGCTATATCGGCATTTTGGAGCACTGAAATGAAAATGAAATTTTGGAGTACCCCAGACTGAAATGTTACTCTAGATCACWTCTATTAGTTTAGATCTCCCAGACCATGGAGCTGAAAGCTCTGATGTCATTCTAACCATGCAACAGAAGATAATATCATTAGCTGAACTGTCACCATATATACATCCGCTTAGGAAAAATAAAACTAGGCTACAATAGGAATTTAACCAGAGTAAGAAAATGGGGGTTGGAGTAACACATTTAATGTTTTCCATGAAGTACAGCTACAATATTATACTTAGTCATATGGCTCGGCAGAGAGTGTTACAGGTTAATTACATATTGTGCACCTCTAGCTTTGACATTACTGACTACAGAACAGTCACAACTTTAACATTAAAGATGCAGTCTTGCTGTGCACGCCACAAAATTAATTTGTATTTACACAGTCTTCACGTCTTTTGATAAAATTGTGAGTTGTACTTCCTTTAAAAGCTTGAGGACTCAGAATAAAACTGGAAAGTTTTCTCCTTCCCCTTCATAAAATAAATTTATTTTTATTAGACACACTTTGCAAGGAATGTTAAATGAAATAAATAAATAGTAGACATCTGACGTCTTACTTTTATTACCAGCTGTTCGTTATTTTAAGACCAGAGGCTGCACAGAGTAATTCCTGACTGACAGTGGTGAAAGTGAGAAGAGAGCTGGACCTTTCAGAGCTGCATTTGATTTGGAGAGGTCTACCAGTGCAACTGKAATAATTCCATTATACTAACAATGTGTTTTTACGTGGCGTTGTTGGTTTTCACCTGTGCTAAGCCATTGGAGATCWGTGGACTTTTCTAAAGAGCATGCAAAAAGTTACCAAAAAATGCAAGTTCAAATATTTTATKCATAACAGTGTAATTAAGTTTAGCTATCAAAGGGGTTGGACCTTCAGTAAAAATATTTTATGCATCTACAAGCCAAAATGTGCTGAAGACAGCTACCTCTAATGAAACGGGACACATTTAAACAAACTTGGAGTCCAAAATAATTCTCTAAATAATACCGCTGTCAGAGTTAGTCCATTTGACATTTACCCATTTCTACTACCCTGGTGCAAGTTCCACAGGGCAGCCAGATCAACATTCATTTGAAAACTGCCACAAACAGAGTGATAATCAACTCAGCATTTTCATCTGAACCTCTCTGAAGCTTGCACTGATGCTTTTACCCAGCAAACAGAAACGGGGGRTGAACAAGCATCACCCCAGAGCTGTGAAGCTGGACTGGTCAGCTACAGAAAGAACTTCCAGTCACTCCCAATGTGGGAATCAACCACAGGGAGAGAATTCATGGGTGCAAACAGGACAGCTCTAATAAGAGCACTGAGTGATGAAGTAAATCCACACAGCGCATTCTTCATGGATGAGAGAGGCCTCTGATGCACAGATGTGGTACCTCAAACTTAATTTACAATCCCTTAACAGRAACAGAATAAGGAATGGCAGAAAAGCCATTCTCCTCTGCCTGGGAAGGGCAGAGTTGAACAGGTAAACCATCAGCACACCTCACAAATGGTCACACATCTGTACASCCTGGAGAAGGCAGCATCATTCACACTCACAGGACTGAGCCACCCAAGGCACCACTGGAGCTCTGSTTAAAGCAAGTCAAAACAGTTCGAGATTCTAAGTGATCCAAGCATTATTTTGCTGTGGATTTTCAAGAGGTGAAAGCTCACGAGTGCATCTGAAAGACTTAAGAGAGGTACGGGAACAGGTGGCAATGTTTGCCAAGKGCAGCCGGGATGAAAAATGATTGAGAAATGCTCATATTATAATGACAGGGTGAAGGTCCACTTATCAGTTTCCATGTACTTTCCTTTCCTGCGGGGGCTGAGGGGAGGAAGAGCACAACAGCACCATCTTCCCAGATYTTATCTCTTTTGAAAATAGCAATGAACAAATAAGGGAGCCTGCTGGACGCACCAGCCAGCAGAACACATTAACATGCATGAAACCTCAATCATGGAACACCCTCCAACTTCTCCAACAAGCAAAGGCGAAGATGTGGCACAAATTCATTTCAGAAGTGGCATTCGTGGCCTTATAGGGAAGCGAAAAGGATGGAGCTGACAGCCCCGGCGGGATCCTTACATCCAGCTCCCGGCCTGGGCTCGCCCTGCCTTGGGCAGCTCCTGTCGGAGGTGGCGATTCCGGCGACAACCGGGCACCAAAAATCCGCCGGTGCTCTCGGCAGGCCACATCACCCTCTCTCCCCTGAGCCAGCGGGAAAGGAAGATGCTCTGGCAAGAGGGCGGGCAGCGATTCCCSCGGCTCGGAGGGGCATCCCCGGAGCCGGGGCTGTATCGGTGCCGGTGCGTGCCCGCGGCCCCCCGCCCCGCAGCCGCCGCGGGTTTGCCCCAGCCCGGGGGATGCTCGCTGCCCCAGACCGGGGGATGCTCGCCCCAGCCCAGGGGATGTTCGCCGCCCCAGCCCGGGGGATGCTCGCCCCGCAGCCCCGGGGATGCTCGCCGCCCCAGCCCGGGGGATGCTCGCTGCCCCAGCCCGGGGGATGTTCGCCGCCCCAGCCCGGGGATGCTCGCCCCGCAGCCCCGGGGATGCTCGCTGCCCCAGCCCGGGGGATGTTCGCCGCCCCAGACCAGGGGATGCTCGCTGCACCAGACCAGGGGGTGCTCGCTGCCCCAGCCCGGGGGATGCTCGCTGCCCCAGCCCGGGGGATGCTCGCTGCCCCAGCCCGGGGGATGCTCGCCCCAGCCCGGGGATGTTCGCTGCCCCAGCCCGGGGGATGCTCGCCCCGCAGACCAGGGGATGCTCGCCCCGCAGCCGCCGCAGGGTTGCCCCAGCCCAGGGGATGCTCGCCCCGCTCGCCCGGCCCTGCCCAGCCCCGCAGCCCTACCTCGCCCTCCCGCTCCGCCGGCCGTGGAGTTGCCGCAGCCCATGGGCGCTGCCCTGCGCGGTGCGGAGCGGTGCGGTCACGGGAGACAGCCGGCGGCGGGCGGAGCCGGGTGGGAGATAAAGCCGCGGGGATCCCTCCTCCTCCTCTTCCTCTTCCTCCTCCTCCTCCTCCTCGTCTCCCCACCTATCGCCCGGGAAACCGCCGGCCCCGAGCGCCGCCGCCCGGCCCCAGCCCCGGCCCCGCACCGCGCCCGCGTTCCACCCCGAGGAAAGCCACACCCCGGGCTGTGCCCGCTCCGGACGGGCTGGAGCTGCTAAACCGGAGAAAGGGCTCAGCCCAGGCTCGAGCCTGAAGGGCCCCGAACGACCCCCACCCGCGGGGAACGGGCGCGGAGCCTCCCCGGGCAGAGGCGATGCTCYTGGGCCACGCGTTCCAGCGGAGCTTTGGGACACCCGACACTCACCAGGGAACAGCGGGGTAACCACAGCACCCGGCTGCAATTCGACATCTGCTACCAATCACCCATTTCGCTATTTTAAGCATATCTCTATTGATTGGTTTGGCTATTTCTCTTCTCTGAAGGAACACGATGGTGAAACTGAAGATYCATTGAGTTGAGAAGAGCTACAGATTTCCCCAAATAACAACAACAGCACTGAGAATCATGAAAGATGAGCTTAGCAATTCCTCAAACAATCATTTCCATTCAACATTCATATCACTCACCAAAAAGAATTTRACTTTCTCTKGACCCGAACCTGTCTTCCACAYCAAAAAGTAAAATACCTTAAACCCYTGATGGCTTTATTACTCCTCMTCTGTCCTCAAATGACCAGGAAGCTGAAACCCAATGGATASATCTAGAAACAACAGCAAATACTCTGGAGAGAGAGATACAACCACTGCAACAAATTTAAGGGCTGAGAAARATGTTTTAGGGGTGTCATAGGAACACCAGTGCGAGCATCAGATATGCATATGACTGSTAATTTTCTACTAGAAAAGGACAAAAGGATAAAAAGTGCTGTTGCCCGGACTCGCAGTCTGTTCAGAGAAAGGGAAAAAAGACATCACAATTCTCTTACAGGTTTCCCAAGAAGTACACGTTAAACAAAGCAGCAGAGACAAGATCCTATGTCTCCTATGGCTTTTTGTCCTAGGGAGGAGCACCTACATGGGCTCACTGATGTCCACCTTAGGACAGGGYAAGATCTCCCTCCCCTGACTGGCCACCTATTTTCATGTCAGCTGTAGAAGGTCAGTATTTTCAGGGTCTTTGTCCATACCTTCCCAWCAAATTGCCTGAACCTGAACAATCAGCTCAAAATTTAATCAGACAGGGCTAATGGGTCCATAGGTATGGCCACACATTTCCTTCACAACTATCACCCCCAAAGCAGACAGACAGCATAAATGTGTGCAGTTTTCTTCAGAAAAAAAAATCTCACAATGGTTCAAAACCACCTCTTTTTCATGGCCAGTTTTCTGAAATTCACACATAGTAATATAAACCCTCAGGCCAAGCTTTCAGCACCAAGCATCAGCCCAAGGCAAGTTTCTAACAGCAGAGTTAAGAAGGAAGAAAGGATGCTCTGAAAGCAAGGCTGAAAGGCATGCATCTTAAGGTCCCATTTGGTTTTCTAATATAAAACCAAACAAAAACTCCCAGCAACCCACACTGACCAGAGGCTTGCCACATCTTGATGTATCTATGAACTTGTTTTTAAGATGCAATTCACTTGGAGGCAGCAGTTGTGGTGAGCACAGAAACCGAGCCATGTCCTCACCCATTAGCAGRGGTAGCTGGGAGGCAAAAATCCCCTGGAGGTGATGCCTTGACACCAAGGCACTGCCCTGGCCACAAGGAGAAGATGTGAGTCTGGTTCAGAATCCTGCAGTAGGGTTAAAGATGACAGAGAGATGATGGAWCTTCTGAGAGCTCTCACTCCTCTTACAAGTTCAGTGTCTCATAGACGAGCCAAGCACCCTGAGTGCACAAACTCCAGGCTGTGCTAAGTTCAGCAAGGCAAGAAACTTCCAGACACCCATCAAAAGSTGGAGTTAGTAGCAGTTTCAGGGGACTTAAGACAAAAGAAATATGATATATTCCTCTGTATGCTGTCTGGGACTGCAATGACTYAGCCCCTCTCTTGGCAGCTCCATTGTATTTGCCTCCTACTTCAAATGGGAAGACACTTCAGTTTCAACTTTACTTGTGTTTTACACAAACAGAGCATTTCACTTGATCACTGAAAATAACTGGGAGCAAAGTACAGTCACCTAAGCAGGTCAATTTAAAAAAAACCCAAAAAACAAAACACTTGGCATTAAGGGAAATGAGTGATGTGTTCAGGAAACTCTGCCATCAGAGTCTTCCTGAGGAAGACTGGGAGATGCAAGGGTCTGAATTCTGTAAGTGGTTCAGAAGGTGAAGTGAAAAGGGATTGTGTTATTTTTCCCTAAATCAACATCAATTTTACCCGGCTGGGAAAGCAGGTTGATTGATGGCATTATCCAAATCTGGAATTCCAGTGATTTTCCCTTTTTGGACATTTTTGCTAGTCTGAGTGTTTGAAATCCAAACAATCTGTCTGTCAAGATGGTATGCAAGTCTACGGGAAAAGATCTTTAAAACCCACTACTTCTGGGTGTTAGGGAACAGCCCTTATTTGCACAATAATGTATACTTTTCAAAATCCTTTTTTTATGTAAGTATCCACACAGAAACCTTATGCATCCATGATTTCTTTCTAACAAAACATTTGCTTACAAAGGCTTGGATCTCAGCTTATGCAAGTATAAGAGTTAGACTTTGATAATCCTTGTGGGTCCCTTCCAACTCAGGATATTCTATGATTTTATAGAAAACATTCAGTGCTGATKAGCATCTTCTGGGTATTTTGTTTTGAACAGTTTATTTTAGTTGTGGATGTTCTCAAAACCGCAAATGTCCTGAGAAAACTGTCAGTTCTTCATCAGTAGTTAGCACTGTGAGATAATTTTCTTTTCCTAATCAAATCTGCAACAGGAATTCAGTTTAGACCAAACTTGCCCTCCTTAGGAGTTTAGTACTGCAAATATGAGGTCAGAGTTAACCAAGGATTGTTAACCAGAGTTAACCAACCAAACCACCTTGTTCATGGTTGATTCTCAGTTCCATTGTTTTCAAGTTCTAATTCAATAAACAAAAACCAGTACATCAAGATATTAAATTTTATTTACATTAACATAAAGAGGGGGAAAAATCAAGAACTTATTAGTGAAAGCTATCGTGGATTCCACAGCCCTCGAAGCTGCTCACTACCTGGCAAAGGGAAACATTGAGAAGACATTGTTGGGAACATTTTGGTCTTAACAAAAAGGGTTAACCAATTTGATTTGGGTTACAGAAGCCAAATGACAATTATTACAAAACCCAGAGGCCAAGAAAAATAAAACTACAACCCCCCCATGTTTCTAYACTGTTTCTTAATAATGGCTATATTGTGAAAGCCTTTGGTCATGCCAGTCTGACCCCAACTGTGCAAGGTACCATCTGGACACATAATAAATGTTCATCTTTGCTGGCAGTCAGAAACACAARAAATAGCTGATGGATGAGATAATAGAGAAGCCAAAGTAGGAAGCAGTGAGATAGCATTACTATTTATAAAACGGATATGCCTAACAAGAACCAAAAAAAAAATAAAAGTTTTATCAGGTCAAAGGAAGGATCCACCTCATTCAGGATCCTGCCTCTGACAGCAGCTGAAAGAACTTGGGAGACTTTTTGGAGAGTGCCCCCCAAACTTGCCCATTTTCCAGCATTTGCAGGTCACAGTCTGCAAACAYCTGAGGCAGATGTTGTTGCCATACRTTCAGCAACMCTTAATGCATTTCTCTTCTATGAACTTATTCCACCAACCCTTGAACCCATGTAAGACCCTGGCACTCAAAGCATCCCGTGTTCCACTCCTCATCCACTTGTGAATTAAGGATTTACATTTGAGCCTGGCTCCTGCCCCCTTCAGCTGCTGCTGGTTTGTTCCTCCTGTGGGGATAAACGCTGAAGAATCAATTCCCAGCCTCACACCATTTATGATTTTTGTTCTCCACAGCAGAATAAACACCAAAAGATCAATAAGCCATGCCCCCTACCCTCACCCTTAGTTAACAGCAAGTTGCCATGTCCTGGCAGTTGATCAATTGGCAGTTGAAACACTTTGAAAGAGATTTTCCATGAAAAGATTTAGAAATCCATGTCACAGACTGGGTTCTGCTAGCAAAACCAAGTTTATGTGAGAAGCAGAGCAGGGACCTTGCATGCAGGGAGCAGCCAAACTGCTTTGCCCRTCACAGACTTCTCGTGGTCCATGCAGTGTGTCTGTGCCCCCTTGGCAAGGAGAAAATGGGATAAAGATCTTTCTGTGTGCCCTTCTCTTCCTTTTTTTGGCTGTTTGGCAGCCTCCACTCCCCATGGAAGATTTTCAGCATCAACCCCACACTCCTCTGAGCCCTGAGCCCCACCCTGAGTCCAACACCACAGAAGGGCCAGTCATCATCTAACCTTAAATGATCCCCATGCCAGAATTTATCATGGCAACACACTGAGGAACAGAATCAAACTGCAAGAACTTAAGAGGAAAAGCAATTTGTCTTTCTCCTTGCAGTGTCAGTGGAAAATTTTACTTGAATATTTCTTTTAAATGAAAATGATGACTCCTTCTATTAAAAAAAAAACCCATAAAACAGTGAAATGTGTAGGTTTCATGGAAGCAGACTTAAAAATTATGATTTAAACACCTCACTTTAAAGCAAAAAAAGAGTATTTGCCAAGACCAAGGGTTTTCTTCCATCTTAAATCAAGATTTTAATTTATCCATCTGCTCCTGCTGTCATGAAAATCACTAATAAAATTCTCATTATTGGGCCAAATCAGACATGAATTGAGACAAAATCAATGAAATCCCCTWAAACATCCCATAAGCAATGAACAAGAAACCTGCTGGCCAGCCAGGGAGAAACCCAATCACATCATTAAACAGAARGCAACTAAGTGCCAAAGAAAAGTGAAGATTCTGTTAGTGGATATGCCAATTTTACAAAAATTTCCTCCCCCCCCATCTCTGACAGAATAAATAGCAACTCACTTTGCAATAATTCTTTCTGAATGTGATTGCTGTCTATAGTCATGAACCCCCTTTGCTTTTAAAAGCTTATGGGACATATGGTTTTAGCTGATTGACAAAGTAGAAATGGAGTTCAGGACTAAAACTTTCAAAAATAAGTTGATGGGGAAGAAGTAAGTCATAGTTCAATGTTACTCTGTTCACATCAGTGTTATGTCTGYTCCTAAAGTCTGGATTTTACCACAGGGACCTGGAGAATTTGCTGTTGAGCTCAGTTATTACCCACTCCCTGCAAAGATTTTTCTTTCAGAGTTATTTTCAGGTGCCCTTGAAAATAACAAATGGCCCAATGCTTAAATTGGATATTCAGAAATATTTCTGTGCCCAAAAGGTTGATATATATGATGTATTAGATTCTTCTATCAGAGGTTTTACAAAAATACAGGAGATAAGTGAGAGTGCTTTTTACCTCTGAGATCACTCATTTTACTATCTCTGATAACAGTCAKTCTCCCAATGCTCTATTCCAGAGGAGAAAGGCATCTTACTCTCTTATTTTAATATGCTATGCAGACACATTAATCTCKTTCCCGTCTCCCACTTTACAAATTAATTTGCAAGATGCAGCTAAATCAGCTTTTCAAAGGCAGGATGACAAAATGAAAAAAATTAAAAAATGACAAAATGCTAGAGAAAGGAGCTGTCATGARGATGTCAGTTCATCTGCATGCCTTTGAAACCAAGTGTGTGCATCACTTTGGGTATGTGTGTATCTCACTCACACTTGCTCCATTTGGAAAACCTAAATTTGTACCTGACTGRATGTAGATCCATGAGAAGAAACTCTCTTTGCCTCAGAACTGTGTGTAAGAAAGGCACATCTCTTGTCTGGAGTCCCACACTTTTATTTCAAGACGCCCTTCTKCAGGCAGAGCTCTTATTTGTGCAGCACCGTGGGAAGATGATATCCCTGCTTTATTACGTTTTTATTTTCATGCACTTTTTCAGATGTCAATTCTTCCCCTGTTGTTGATATAAATTTCCATTACAGTTTTCCACACATAATAATTGCTTTTGCCCTATATTGGTAACGATGCCAACCATTGTTTTTGTATGCAGTGTGCCTGCAGACTATAGAAACAGCAGACACATCCTCACAGTGAAAAATGTCTTCATCAAAGCTGCATATTTATCCACCTCTGCTTAATTAATATCTTAGCTTTTGAAAACCCTGGGAGGCTAAAATTTGCCAGTATTTTTACAGTTGCTATATATAATTCACRCGGAGTGGGACTTTCAGAAATTGCATGTGCCATTTAATTGAAATAGCAGAATTCTGCTGCAGCAAATATCAGCCAGGTTAAAAAATATAAATGTACATCAAAACAGCTCCTCTCTATCTACATAAGGGTTTAATATAAGAAGWTGCTAATAATTTTGATTAATCAAACCTGCATATGAGCCATACAGTAAACAGAAGTTCTTACATCTAATAACATAGAAGCAGTGTTAGGTGATTAAAAAAAGGCATCAACAAATACCAACTCTATATTGTACTCTGACTGCTTTTAACACACAATTTTAATCCAAATGGGGTTTTTGACAGATAAAATACTAGCAATTTTTAAGTACTTGCACTCGCAATTTCAAGTATTTGTAAGAGCAGAGTATTTGTACCCATGAAATGAAACAAACTGAAAGCAATCAATAGTAGTTACATGATGTTCCCACACAATGTTCTCATAGGAAACTTTCTTTTAGCACCCATATAAGGGTGACAGCCTCCTCTTACATATATTAATAAAGATTAAGATATTCATATATTGATAAGATTCACCCTTGTTAAACACAAAATCAGCTTCTGGATCCACAAATAGAAGCAAATGGTAGACAGAGACATAGAAATTGAGAGTTTGGGAATTTCTGCATTAAATACTTTATCTAATTTMATTTATTCCATGTTTAACAGCAAAATGGAGGCAGCACAACAAAAATATTTGTTCCTTAATACATACCTGAAATTACTCCCAAAAACCTGGTATTTTGTTTATTAGTATTTGCATTGCATCTCAAAATGCAATGACTTGGGGCTCCTAAAATGTACGGAATTGTGTGAAAATTATGAACTTAGCTTAAAACAATTGCATTTGAGATTTAGTTCTTAGATTTTGACAGTGATTTAGGGTTCAAGGACTTGCTTTTCTCTTTCCTCCACAATGAGAAGGGCCAGTCCTTTCCCACCCAGCCACTCTTTCTGGATTTAGTTTTCAAAGTACTGAATGTTGCTCCATTTGGCAACGCTACAATGCTGTGTAAATCAAATCTAACATAACTCTGAATTTCTGTATGCACAAGCAGTTCTGTTCAGGGCAGGGATGAAAAACTCTGGCAACTTCTCTTTTGTCACAGATTTCCTTCAAAACAATTAAGTTACTTTAAACACTGACRAGAACATTTTCCATTTCATTATTATTCATGATCCCACAGTCACAGATATTACACCTCTCTTCTGTTTGGGGCTTTTTTCCTTTTGCTATTTCATCCAAGTTTGATGTGAGAGGGTAAAAAACTAATCAGAAACCATTGGCCCCTGGAAAGGAAAGGGAAAGGAAAGGAAAGGAAAGGAAAGGAAAGGAAAGGAAAGGAAAGGAAAGGAAAGGAAAGGAAAGGAAA